>NC_056732.1:640985223-641077723 GCF_019279795.1 Protopterus annectens
TGGGAAAAGAAAGATGTTTTTCAGACTCAGTTTAAAAGACAGTGGAATAAGTATTTAAGGTACCTGGATGATATTTTTATTTTATAGAAGTACAAGGGACAAGTGATAGAGGATTTTGTTATGTACATCAATAATGCATCTCCCTAATTCTGGTTTATTTACATGAATTAAGAGAATAGTATAGATTATCTTGTTGTCATCCTTTACAAAGATGGTTCCAACCGAAACTTTGCTTCAAAAATTTATAGAAAGACAAGATTTTCCAATAGTTATTTGGATTATCAGAGTTGCCACCCTCAATGCACAAAAAAGAATATTTTCAAGGGGCAACTAGCAACTGAAATAATGTATTCAAATATGCTAAATTTCAAAATGGAGCTAGGTCAACTAATACAGATGTTTCAAGAGAGGGGTTACCCACATCACCTCCTCCTAAAAGTAAGTGAGGAAGTCTTGGCAGGGTGGGGAATGAAGTTTAAACCTCTATTAGGAAAAGAAGCATAGATACAATGAATAGATAGAAATATGGATAGCAAGGAAAATAAATGGCAGTTGCTTTTGCTGGAGGCGGTAGAGAAACTAAAGAAATCTTATTTAAAAACTGGGTGATTTTTAAGGGCAACCTGGATATTTTTAACACTCTAGGGGCAACCCGTAATTTATGTACACACTGGTAAAAATCTCATATTTTTGTTTAAACACACAAAACCCATTCTGTACCTGAAATAAAGGGGAACTATGTGGTGTGAAGCATGTAGACAATGTAAATAGGTGCTGGAATGTATAAATGTGACTGCAGGGAACCCATCTTTTGACTTGCATCTCAAAGAAGGTAATTGGGCATCTATAGTGTTGATTTATATTGCTATTTGCCAAAGATGTGGCTTTTTTCATGTGAGTAAGACAGACAGGCAATTTAGAAAATGGATTTATGTACATTTGTTTGCCATTTCTAGGAAAATTATGAATAATGCCTTTTTTAAACACACCCTTAGCTGCACAGGCGATCCCAAATTTAAGTTTGCAATCATTGATATCATCCCTAGAAATGAAAGGGGTGGGTGGTGGGAGTTGGAAATAAAAAAAGAGAAATTTTTGGCAATTTAAATCACATGCCAAGGTCATGTCAGGTCTTAATGACAATGGGCAGTACTCATGAAAGTTTGTGTAGGCTCCATGTAGAGCCTACACCGAGGCTTTTCATGTTTCCTGTAGCACTGTACAGAGTGCACAATCCCTGCATTATTAATGGGCTTCATGCACTCCACACAGTGTGAGCAGCTTGTCCATGTGCTGACATGAACAAGTTTTCAACTACTTACATGGAACAAGTTTCCTTGCAAGCAGTGAAGTGTGTATAAATAGACGCTAGCATTGGTAAACCATTAATTGAATGGTTTACCAATGCTAGTTATGTTTGCTTAGTTAATTTTAATGTAGAAATAAGTATTGTGTATTGTAAATGTATGTAAATGTAATAAATTAATTTTTTTCCCCATTTAAATCTTAGCGTGCATTTGCATTGTGTGCCACGATGGGCAGTGGTACTAAACCTTGCAATGTGAGGATAATCCAAAAATGGGCAAAGAAACCAATGAATCATAGCTGGCAGGTGCCCAATAATTAATAATGCCATGCTGTTTGTCTTACAAGTATGCTACAGTCTATTTAAAATGGTTGTATTCTATTTTTTCCCTTTATATGTGAAGTTTAAGTGTAGCTGAGTGGGTTGGCACACTGCAGCAAGTTGCTTAGCAGTGCTTAAACATCTGTGAAGAGTTATATAGAATTGTATAGCTGCAAATTTGGATGCTGATTTAGCTTAGTGGTTAGAGTTTTGGCTTTGTGTGCAGTAGGTGCATGGTTCGAATACCACGACAGGGCATTTAGCTTTTACATCAGAAAGCATGTTTATATTAATGTTAATTTTATTTACCGATGTAGTTATTGGCATTTGCAAGGAACACGTGCCAGACATCTAAAAATATAAACCGGATACTTGTAATGTTTATTGAAAAGGTCAAGTTTAAGCATAGCTGAGGGGTTTGCACAGCACAGTGCAGTGCTCACCAATGCTTAAATGAAAATAAGAAGGATATACAGCAGCTTAACAGCAGATCCTCAATGGCTGAATGGTTACAGTACTGGCACTTGTACATTAGGATCCTGACCATTCAGCTTTTTACACGTGATAGGGAAATGTATATTGGAATATAAAAAACTAAATCCAAATGGCAAGAGCAATACAAGGCAGATATACCAAAATGGCACATAGAAATCCTCAATACTTCAGTAGTCCACAGTATTCAAACAAATAGCCAGTACTGCAACTAATTCAGTATAAAAACAATATAATTTATTAATCACAAGCAGGTTAGCGCTTTCACCAGATGGCTTCATCAGACCTACTAAACATTTCACTCTTCAGTTTAAATACAAAAAATAGCGGGAAAAAAGCCATTCTTAAAGTGAAAGAATCAATTATTTCAATTATTGCATCCAACCCATCTAAAATCAATAATATACACAATAATCAATTCATCTATTCAAAAACCTTCACATATATCTAATATATAATATGTAATAGTTTATACACTAAAAGCATTATCAGTTCATAAATAACATACCTAAAATGTATATGAATGTATACAGACATGAACACATGAATGAATATAAAAATAAAATAAAAATAAAAATAAAAGTGAAGACAAGCCATACTACACCCTAAACGTGCAGTATGAGTATGGATATAAATATGTAAATAGTGAGAACTAAATGGATGCATATCTGAACTGCAACTAAGCCCTTAATTTCCTCATTTTGAGGAAAGGTTGAATGGGAACCTTACCATTTAATCCAGGGCTAATGTCAGACCTGAATCTCATGATCCAATTAGTTTCCCTCGCTTCTGTAAAAGTCTTAATGTCCCCTCCTCTAATACTCCTATATATATTCTCCACTATTTTAAACCTAAAACTATGTCCTTCCCCTCTCTCTGTGACATGTTTTGCAAGGGCATTGGTCATTGATCTAATTCTAATATGGTAAGTATGCTCACGCATCTTATCCCTCAGGCACCTATTTGTCTTGCCAATATAGAATGCGGAGCATCCCACACAAGTAGCTAAATAGACCACATCAGTGGACATACAATTTCCTTTAGCTCGAAATGTAAACACACCAAAACCAGAAGGATGTATAAATATAGGATCAGAATCAATCAGAAAACAAAAATTACAATGGTTACAAGGTGATGTGGAACAAAATTCACTATGGCCATCCTGTCTACTATCTCTTGGGTAGCACAACAGTCTCTTCAAATTCATTTTATTCTTATATACAAATTTAGGTATACTTCCTATAACTTTTCTTATAGTCGGATCCACTAATAAGATATGCCAATGTGTCTTAACTACATCTTTTATAATTCCTACATCTTTAGTATAAAAAATTGGAAAAATTGTATTATTAGACTCCATTCCCCCTCTGGGTATGCTACCTTCCAAAGGAACAGAGATTGGTATATTGGAATATGTTAACTATAGTGGTCCATCTTAATCAGAAGCCTATTTGCAGTGGAGACCCAAGTATAAAAGCCCCAGTTACACACAAATGTCCAATACATTAAAGTTACAGGAACAAATCACGTAGTGAAATGCATACATTTAGAAGATATAATAAAATAGATGCACATAAGAATAAAATAACATTAATGAACAATACTGTTGTATATATCAAAACAATATTCAGCCCAGCTAAGCGGATTTGTGCACTGCTAAGCACTCCTCAGCATTTGCCCCTTTAAGCACTGCTCAACTCAGCTTAGCAGGTTTACACACCGCTGAGCTGTGCTCATCATTTTCAAAAATGGTTCAATGATGGAACGGGGCATATGGCCTTATTTAACCCACACAGGTGGGAATACAGTCAGAAGCTGCTGTAGTTTGATCATTGCAGTAGCTATGTCTTCAGTTGGAGAGGGAGTGCACTTTCGGGCACAGCGCTGGGGCATTTTGGAGTCCAGGGTCATGGCTGGGCTCCTTGATGACAGACTGCTGCAGGGCCAGTACCAGGGCTCCCAATACAAATGTGAGGACTGGGACCTTCTGGCATGTGACCTCACCAGTGTTACTGGAATTCCCTGAACTGGTGAGCAAGTACAACATCACTATGCCTACTTAAAGTGGAGAAAGGGTGTGCTCTTGGCCCAATGGTTCCAAGATGCGTGAGACAGTAATGCCTCAGTAGTTTGTAAGTATTCCACCAATAGCTGTACCAAATTCTTGCCTGAGTATGTGATAGACAGGTATGCATAATGGTTGCTTTTCCCCTACAGCTGCAGAGGTCAGAGCTAGCAATGTTGAAGCCCATGCAGACAGACTGGTGAAGCTGAACCAAGAGTCTGGTGAGTACAGATCTGTCTTGTCATATATAGTGCAATACATAAGAAGGAGTCCATTGTTTACTGCCAGTAGGTATAGTGTGCTCTGAGTGCACTGAATAAATACATTTTCTGACCAATATTGATCTACATGATATGCAGTACAACTGAAAGTAGAAATGCAGCTGTAATAAAGCACTGTGTCATGTTGCTCAAATAAAGATTTATACCACAAACTGTTGTGTTTACTCTGATATATTGTTGAAGAAATAGAATGTGTACAGGTGCTTCACAGCAAATATAGCTTTGATAGCATGCATTAACTGAGGATATTCTGATAACCAGCTGTTATACAAAACTGTAGATTGTGGAGCTGTAAAACCAGATATAAATGAAATATGAAATATGTCCTGCACTAAGATCTGAGCCTTGAACAGTAATGTGTAATCTATTATAATGTGTCCCCTGTAGCATTGCCTTGTGTTAACCTTTGCATTCCAGATCTTATTATTTCAAAGGATTAATACACAGTACACTATCTATCATGCATGAATCTCAGGCATGTATGTTAAACTATCACCACAGTCTTTGTTGACACTACACTTAGATTGCAAGGTCAGACTGTCTACCCAAGAGAGTATTAGGCAGAAATCAGTTAAGCAAAATATAGCAGTTCCCCAGTAGCTCAGTGTGATGAGAAATAGCTTTGTCATTCATTTTGCACACCCAGACCATGGTTTGAATCCAGGGAGTGCTACTAACTTGTGTGAATATTTACAGTTAATATTTGTAGAAATAGACTGGTAGTGTTAACAGATATGTTCTCCACAGGTCTTACAGGTAAATAAATGTTTGTAGTAGCTGTATGAAGGGTATTCTAATAAACCATGTACAACTGCTCCGCTGTCCAAAGGCCTGCAAATGACAACAGGATAGGTACATACACCATGCACTCTTCCCGATACATGTCTTTCAAGTGTCAGGCTATCACAGCTAGTGGTCACTGCTGCCAATAACTTTGGACACAGATATGAATCCAGGTGAAGTATGCCAGTAGCACACTCACACATCAGTGCAGGGTACACCTTCTTCGTCATATATGTAACCCTGGCATGCACAAGTCTCCTCTACTCATATACCCAGAGTTGTCACAGTTTTCCCCATAGCATTCCAGGTTGACAGTTATATAGTGATGTATGTGCTGCAGAAGCTATGGGCCATAGAGTGATTTAAAGTGACAGCAGACCTGTAGAGTCTTGAGCAGTACTGTTGTGAAAAATAGAAGCCTATACAGTTGTTAATGGACTTTTTTTCTCTCCTCCGTCCCTTATCTGCATCAATAATTATTATTCATATACTATGGGTATGTTGTTCTCAAAGCTTAATGTTGGGACTTGTGTTCTATTATTGTTCATATATTTAATTGGTTGCATATTAACATACCTTGTTCAAATACCATTGTGGATGGCCTGTTGCCGTAAATGTAACTGGCACACTGTTGCAATGCTAACTGTTATTCCATTTATGCATGTGTTCTGTTTGCTATGCAGTTGTTTCACTTCTATTGTTCTGAGTTAATTGGAATAACCATGCATGTTGTTATAACTAATTTTGAAATGTTTTGTTCATGACTAACCAATACATTTTTAAAAACCTCTACACCATAGCACATTTGGGAAGGCAGATCCCAACAGATCCATCTGTCCCATCTCACCTGGCTGCAGCACCAGGCCCCAGCACATCTGGGACCCAACCCGGAACTGCCTCCTCCACTGGTCCTGCACCACCCTCAGGTGGAGCCTCAGGGGATGAGGCCTGCCCCCCCCCCCTGGGCACAGAGAGGAACCCATCACCCACAAACAATTCTGAGGTATGGTGCGCAGGTTCATCCAGACAGAGCTGGATGGAAACCTGAGCTAGATCGAGGGCAGACTAGTGCACCTCGAGGAGCAGCCTGCCCCTGTTGTCCAGCCCCCAGCACAGCCACCTTTGGGGCTATGAAGGGGCAGTGGTGACTGCCCATGAGTGGGGACCTCAGTCCCACTGTTTCCATCTGGAGGCACATGGGCCTCTGATTCCCAACCACCCTCCCAGTCCTAGGTGTTTACCCCCCTCATGTGTCATACACCACCCCTGCCTGCTGTCTTTTATCTCTGCAAAAGCAACCTCTCCTACCCAATGTACCTCCCCAAATGTACCTACAACCTTTACCCAACATCCCCCTGTCACCTTAAAAAAGGGGGGCATCTGTCCCACCCCAAAAAACATGTCCCATACATAGCTCTCCATTTCAGCCCCAAGTACACTGATGTCAATCAATTTACCTCTGAATTACTCAATCAATGTATGTCACCCACACCCCTCCCTGTGTGGTGTGAGGCTCTAAATTCCAAATTGCCCACATCATCCACAGCTATTGCTGCAGAAGCAATGGAGAGCTGTGGTCCTTTCCTACACCCATCCTGCAAATCCCTAGCTGCCTTTCAAATTGTTTTTCCCCCTGCTTGCCCTCATTTTGTCACTTTCCTATCATCCTTTTTTCTTTTCTTTTTTTTGAAATTAGCACGGGAATAAGCAGAGCTAAGTGAAGCCAAAAAGGACTAAACACCTCTTGGCATTGCTTAGTGTCATGTAAACCCATGCAAACTCACTTAAAACTGCTTTAATCACTCTGTCTCAGTCAGCCTCTGTCTTACCCAGTAACAAAATAATCAGCCCTGGCACATCCCTAACCCAAGACCCTGTGTACTACAGTCTGAGCAACATACCACAAGACCATATGAGCTGTGGGAATGTGTAATGCTTTTTCAAACATATTATGCATTACAGTCATTTAACATTAGGTAAATAACATATTACTACCATGTCTTGAACCAAACACCCTGTGCACTACGGTTAGAGCAATGTGCCATATAAGCTGTAGGAATTTGTGATGCTTTTTCAAACATATCATGCATTGCAGTCATTAAGCAGTAGGGAAAATATCACTGCTAACTCCTGAATCCAGGACCCTGTACACTAGAGTCAGAACAATGTACCACTATACCAAATAAGCTCTAGGAAATCATTGATGCACATACTGCTCAACCTCTTAGTGCAAGAAACTGGATGAACACTAACAAAATGGGGTACAGAGCCCCAACAATAGCCACATATTTTACATAGTGCAGTTATACATATAAGAAAGTTGATAGAGTAACATGGTTTGTTTTAACATATATTTTCTGAATGATTCAAAGTCTGTAACTCAATCCTCTGTCATTATTTAGTGCCATCAGACCTCAGATTATCCCAGTTATTTGCTAGACAAAAAAAATATTCTAAGGATCAGACCAAAAATATGAGCACAAACCAGACATTCTGTGAAAATATGTACAGTTTTTGATATGCTGATGCATTTGTAAAGTTATCAGGCAGTATAGGGATATACCTTTATGGTGAAAAACATCACTGCCAAATTATGAACACATAGCCATTTCAACTGCAGTCAGGGCAACATACCAGTAGGCCAACTGACCTCTTGAGTACAGCAACTGAGTTATATGAACACATCCTGATAGTCAGTCACACAGTACTCTGACATATAGTGGCCAACACATTGTGTACTTGGGCATAAGACACGGACACAGAACCAGTACGCAGACCAATAAATACTGCAAAGTGTCACATGTGACTGTACAGATTTCCAAAGAATGTATAGGATTTTGGCTCATATTTATGGCCTGTTCCTCATAACATTTGTGGTATTCTGCTAAATCACTGGGATGATATCAGCATGGAAGTCAGCAAATAATAATATGCATTGGAGTGTCAGACTTCAAATCCCTCTGAAACTGAATGTCAAAACAAACACTGTTACTCTAGTAATTCTCTAAGGTTATGATACCAGTATTTAAAATCTCTCCTTATTTGTGACCCTTTGTCCACACATTTTGTAGTGCTGTGTCTACATTTCCTGTGCTAAGAGGTTGAGAGGTATGCAGACATAGTATGCAAAACTGTGGATATAACTAATCAGTCCAAACAGTGGACAGCATTTTCACCTACGCTCTGTGATGCTGTAGCGCCAACACCTCCATAATGTTCTCACAGGCCAAGAAAAGGGGCAAGGCTCACATGAAGGCCTTAATTATAGCACTGTGTTGCCATGACATTGGCTAATAGGAAGGCAGCCCAGCTGTTCTGGATGCTATTAGCAAATGGGAGCAACAGACTGGTGCACAGGACATCAACTCTTCATGAGCATTACCTAAAAAAGGCAAGTAGATGCCTATGCTAAACATGTCTGATACTTTCAACCAAAAAGTTCACTAATAACACAGAAGAACCACAAACTGGTTTAGCGGAGATTAAAACTTTTTTTATGCTAAACCAGTTTATGGTTCTTCTGTGTTATTAGTGAACTTTTTGGATGGAGTTTTTGTTGTTCACTGGCTCCTGAAGTGGTTTTTAATATTAGGTCTGATACTTTCATCAAGAAGACAGACTATGACTATTCACCACACCTTTTGTGGAGTTATTCTGAAAAAGGGGTACAGCACTATACCAGGTATGTCAAACAAGTATAAAATGGAATGCAGATGAGGGATGCAACCATGGGAAAAAGGAATTTAAACAGTAGCTCTCAATAACACTTCCAGGACTGTCATGTTGCATGTTAGTCTGCTGTCCAGCACCTACAGCCATCCCTGATGGGTATGTCTGCAGCATACCTCTGAACAGTACAGAGTTTTGCCAAATGTCCTGATATTTGCCTCACAATCTTGGCCATGTTTTCCATAAAAGTTTGTTTCCCTGGCAAATTAGTAGCATGAAGGACTGCAGTCAGAAAATAATGATGTCTGGTACTGCTGATGTCAGACACCTGTGAGTAAGTCACCCTACACCACATTATGCACTGTTCTCTGTTATTGTGTATCTCAGATGTTCTTGGAATGTCCACATGCACCTGTAGTACCACTCAGCTATTTGCCAGATGTAGGCTGGAAGATCTGATACCTTAACATTGCCCATAGAGAGCACCCAGCAGTTGATGGCAGTGATGTGTGTGGACACATAACAGCACAGTCTGTCACAGCAGTCAGGCCATTTCTGGTAGTCCTGCTACCATCTCAGGTTACTAGGCTATGAGCCATAAGCAACCATATGCCTAGGCCATAAATTAGCCCATGTGTATGCAAGGCAGCAGCTGATGTCCCCATCCAACAGGGACACAGGTGGTATCCCAAGGGTGTATGTGCTGTTAACCATCCATTTGACTAGGCCAAACCTGCAAAGGTGTTGTTAGCCACTCTGCCTGATGTGGACATGGTGCCCATTCCACTGCAGGGTGATTGTGTGTGACACACATGTGAGTTGCCAATAAGGCCAGTCCAGGTCACCTACCAAGTTGAGTGTGTGTGTGTGTGTGTGTGTGTGTGTGTGTGTGTGTGTGTGTGTGTGTGTGTGTGTGTGTGTGTGTGTGTGTGTGTGTGTGTGTGTGTGTGTGTGTGTGTGTGTGTGTGTGTGTGTGTGTGTGTGCGTGTATGTGTGTGGGTGTGTGTGTTTGTTAACATAGTGGAGCATGACCTGCACTCATGCAGCCAGCAGTCCCAGCAATATTAAGACCATGATTTCCTCGCACGCCACAGTGAGGCCACTCCTGAGGAGTATGTATGACACTGGGTAGAGGGTTGGCCTTATAGCCTATAGGTGTATGGTAGATGTTTGATGGCCTGGTATTCCACAGTGGGGAATCTCCATGATGTCCCTAGCTGCTGCTGGGTGATGTGAATGATGAATGGTGGATTATACACATTAATGGTCCTCAGTGGGGGCAACATGACACATCAGGATAAGGGGGAGAATGCATGCTGTCATGCTGGTATGTTCACAATACTCACTCACATACTGTACTGATAGATAGTAGGGGTATAATGTGGGTGTTAGCACTGGATAGTGCTAGCAAATGTGCATGTGTATGGTCTGTACACAGTGTTAGCCAATGTATGCGGTCCTGTGATGTGTTCCCCTGTTCATGTCTTCCAGGTGGGATGTATCTTAGATGTCACCCACCATACACAGAGTCTGAGAATGTAGAGATCTTGGATTCCTTGAGACTACATCACAGGCTACTGTTGGGGAGAAGCCAACAGCACATGCAGCAATGAACTGTCCCATGGGCAGAACTGGTGGGGACCGTCAACAACATTGGACACCATGGCAGGGGCTATGAACAGGTCAGACACCGTGCCACAGACCTAATACACAATGCATGGCAAAGGGCTGCAGCTGTGCCCAGGGACCATGCTGGCACTGGTGGAGGGCCTGCTACAGAAGCACCATTGACACCAACAGAAGAGTTCCTCGCCAACCTTGGTGAAGCCACTGCCTCCCAGGCACACATCCCCACATTTGTTGTGGAGGTTGGTGGTACAGAGTCAACAGCCATGGAGCATAAATATAAGGCCCCAGTAGTCATCACATCAATACTGTAGCATTCATAGTGGCAGCCTTTGCATACCTGGATGCATATGTCAGGTCAAACTGCATTTGTAGGTGGGGTTTTGTAATGCACACAAGTGCACACCTATTGTGAATGTCAGTGATTTGGATAGTATCACAGCCTGTATGGTTCATGTTCATAAATGTGCATATTATCCTGTACCAATGCCACATGTGAGTGTGTGTTGAGGGGCATGGCCGACCTTTGTGGGAGTTAACATAGACTTTACAGATTTAGCAGATGTCTGCATAGGTGCATAGCAGACTGTCCATGCTGCTAATGTATTTTTTTACTGACTGAGGACTATTCACAGGTAATGTCCACCTTTTGGCTGAATGTGGTCCCTTCACCTATATGGTGAACCACATACAAGCAATTCCTGATGACTGCCAATACTTGGTACCTGAATGCAAATATGTGGCCATCCTGGGTACCCAGGCCTGTCATTGCAGTCTGTGTGTTTATGGGGTTGGCACTGATGTGGGACATGGTGGGGACATGTACTTGCTGTATGGCATGCTGACACTGTTGTCTGCATACAGCTTGAGACTGGGACCTTGAGAGCATTCTATACCCACTGTATGGCTGATTGCAGTGTGTTAACAGCAGTCTGTGCTTCAATGACAGAGTGCAAAATACTTACAGTTCACACAGCCTTAGGTTGTATATACATATGTGGGTGGAGCCAATTAGTATTCATGCCTATATACTTGTGGGTTATTGAGACACCGAGTAGTCACAGGGCCTTGACATGTATACATATTGCACACACATAAGTGACAATGAATGGCTTTGCAACATTATCAAATGTGGAGTGCGGGACATGATCTGTAATATCATGACAGTTGGCAAGACATACCATGGCCACCGCAAATGCAACAAACAGAACTTCCTCTGATTTACTACAATGGCACCTTCTTTATGTGACATTACCTTAGCTTACACTATTTGTCATAACATTGAAGTGCTTCTGCTGTACAATACCTGCTCTATGCAATCAGCACAGGACCATATGACATTTTTGTTGCCCTACACTCTTAGGACCTCTGTACTGTTTCAGTTGTTGTCACAGGTCACAACTTACCAAACATGGACTGCAACCTGCAGGGTGCAACAGATGGTGGCCATACCTGTGACCTCTGCATATGTCTGCAGATTGTCCTGATGTTTGACACATACTTTATTTGCATCTGTCAAAAAATGTGGTTTTCTGGTGAACTGTAGGAAAATCATGACAGACTGACATTGCAGGTTGATGACAGCTATTGCCATGTAATTACACATACACTTTGGACAGTACGTTCACATTCACAACCTGTTCTGGTATCTACTTTCCATGCATATCACAGCAATATGTAAAGGTTGTGCCCAGTGTTTGGTGTTTGCCCCATTTTTTCATATGGATCTAACCAGATGTCTTTCTGTGTGGGGTTGAGAGGTATGCTTGTGGCCATAACACGGGTAGACAAGGGGATGTACGTACATACATATATGCATACATATACACACAGGCACACACACACACACACACACACACACACACACACACACACACACACACACACACACACACACAAACTCATGACCTGTCCTTGTTGATATAAGAACCTGAAACTGCGTAGTTATACAAACAATACTGCTGAATACATACAAACACCACAGAGCTACTATAGTGTTGCAGTGGCTGCCACTACTATTCACATGGGCAGCAATTGCAAAGGCTGTTAGGATTGCCAATGGTGGTTTCACAGGCCCTTAACATGGTATAGCCATCTGAAATACAGACACACACCTGCGTGGGGACATACATTGAAACACAATACATGCAGAGTTGACACTTTTCCTATTATATGACCTATCTTGTAATTATGTACAATACAGACTGATATGACTATTGCATGTACCACAGTGCCTTTGTGTTAGAAAATCTATGATTGTGTTTGTAATGTAGATAACATCAACTGGCTCTTTAATGACATGCCTTGTGGAGGGGGTCAACAGATCTTAAAATAGTATAACCAACATACACAACAGCCATAGGGAAAATGGTTCACACACAAACACACACAGTAGTATAGTTGGCTGTACTGAGATTCAAACACCTACTTATCTACATGTACATACTACAGTGCTGCTTATTTATCACACATGCCACAATGCTTTTAGGGCTAAGTGTTCAAAGGTACATCTAAGGTGAATGACTTCAGCAGCCCTTGTAAATTAGGGTGATGGGAAGTATACTGAGTGGAAAAGGCCTCAAAATGGTATAACCAACACACTCCCACACAGAGGATATGGCTCTCACCACACACATGCAGCATCACAGTTGTCAGTATTGAGATTAGAACCCTACCTACCTAATCATCTGTACTACAGTGTTATGCAGTTATTGCACATGCCATGGAGCATACAGGGCTGATCAATGTCCAAAGGTACATATGAGGTGAACAACATCGGCAGGTCTTGTAAAGTAGGGTGATGGGAAGTATACTGGGTGGGAAAGGCCTCACAATGCTTTCATCTACAACACACACACTTACAAAGACATTTCCCAGGAGTAAGATTAAAACTCCTACCTATCTAGTTATTTGTACTACAGTATTACACAGTTATTGCATATAGGGGTGATGAGTGTTGAAAGGTAATTCTGATGTGAATGACATCAGCTGAACTTGTAAAGTAGGGCAATGGAAAGTGTACTGGGTGAGAAGGGCTTCAAAATACCTTCACCTGCAAATACAACTACACACACACACACACACACACACACACACACACACACACACACACACACACACACACACACACACACACACACACACATATTTGCCAGGATAGAGATTATAACCCCATACCTATCTAAATATTTGTGCTATAGTGTTATGTATGTATTGCAAGTGCCACAGAGCTTCAATGGTTGCTGAGTGTCCAAAGGTACTTCTAAGGTAAATGACATCAGCAGATCTGGTTAAGTAGGGCAATGGGAAATGTACTGAGTGGGAAAGATCTCAAAATACTTTCACCTACAAACACAACCACACACACACACACACACACACACACACACACACACACATACACACACACACACACACACACACACACACACACACACACACACACACACACACACACACACACACACACACACACACACACATTTGCCAGGACTGAGATTATAACCCCTACCTATCTAGTTATTTGTTTTACAGTGTTTTGCATTTATTGCACATGCCACAGAGCCTATCAGGGTGACGTGTGTCCAAAGGTGCTTCTAAGGTGAATGACATCAGCAGATCTTGTAAAGTAGGACAATGGGAAGTATATTGGGTGGGAAAGGCCTCATAATACTTTAACCTACAAACACACACAAAGGCAGGTGATGTGATATTACAACCCCTACCTCACTAGTGTTATGCAATAGAGCTCACATTCATGCTGGCACATGCAATTGGTTACAACTGGTATGCAGTTGTTCACAGCAGAACATCATTCTATGCATTTCAAGGTATCTGTGTCTATGACTCACTTTCTGTGTCTCCCTGTCTCTGTCTCTCTCTATCACTGTCTGTCTCTCTCTTCCCCATGTCTATGTGTGTGTATGCTTGAAATATTGTTATATGTTACTCATATATATGTCTGTGTATCACATGAAACAGATACAGATATATCACATATGGGTCACCTCCAAATAGCTGATGGTCATTGTGTGCGATGGGTGTGGGTAGAGACAGTTAAGGTGTACATAGCTGTCTGTATGCAAAGACATATATGCACAATATAGTTAAATTGTCCAATGTGGTTTAAGACATGGGTTGTAATTCTCTAAGTGTAGGAGCATGTCCAGTATGACTTTCTATAGTAAGAGTGGGACTCCATTCCAGAGACAGATGTACTCCAGTCCAGGGTTTTGTGTGCCACAGCCATCCCTCTCAACCTGTTAGTACAAGAAATCTGAAGATAGCCTGCCAAAATGGGGGGACAATGGCCTAAACATGGGGAGATATTGTAAATATTGATCTTACAAATGTAGAAAGTTGCTAGAGTAACAGGGTTTGTTTTAGCAGACATTGTACTGACATATATGACATCTGACACTGAAATGCATTGTGCATTACGTCATTACTTAATGACAGAAATCCTAAACAAATAAACTGGAACAGCAAACAACTAATAAGCAAAGCCAGTCCCACGAACTGTTCCAAAATGTTCTCTCAAAGCACCAGCACTACAATAATCCGATAAAAACGTATTTTATTCCACACAATAAAAACAGTTGAGCGCTTTCATCAAGTAATGACTTCATCAGAACTAACAAATAAACGAATCATTCTCCTTTTAAAACAACCATTTGCATCACCTGGCATTCTTCCATTACATTAAATGATAAATTTAAAGTGCTAGTGCCTAATATAGTTCCTTCCGATATGTTTACAACTTGAATATCAATAAGTAATTCATATTGAAAATAATGGTTGTACAACTCCTGCCCTTAAAAATGTAACTAGTACTTCTGAACACCAACAATAGTTTTATGCATATATATAAATAAATCATGTGTGCAAGCTTTTTTTAAAAATATATATATATATATATACACATATAAGTGAAAAAGTAAGTGGAAACAGTACATTTCTTTTACAGCTTATGTCATTTTTACATAACATCTAAAATGGGCTTAATAGATATCTGTTCATTTATTCCAGGATAAACAGATGCGTTTAATTTGATTTGCCACCTGATTTCCTTATCACTCACTTTTAGTTTTATATCCCCACCCCTTATGTTCCTTTTTACTACCTCCAATATTCCAAACTTAAACCCTGAACAGGTTGCACTGTCCATCAAATGCTTCGATAGTGCATTATTACCATCTTTTTTCTTAACACTATACATGTGGTCGTAAATCCTATTCCTTAAACAACGGGTGGTCATCCCCACATAAAAACAAGGGCAGTCATTACAGGTGGCTAAATACACTAAATTAGTGGTTCTACAGTTCCCTCTCTGATATTGTATACTTGTTTTATTATAGTTGAACAGCACTACTGTCTTTGTTCCTACAATATATCTACATTGATTACAGGTGCCACACATAGTGGTACCAAATCTCCCTGCTGTATCATTGTACTTTTCAACTTTCTTTTCCAACAACCCCTTCATGTTATTCCCCCTTCTATGTACAAAGTGGGGCACTTCTCCCAAAATTTTATACATCTTGTCGTCCACTCTTAAAATATTCCAATTATGGTGTATAATTTTCTTAACTTCTCCACTGAAGTTGTTGTGTTGCAATACACATGCCATACCATATTTACCAAAAGTTTCCACTTGGTCACCACTAACTCCATCCTTTTTCATTTGGTTGGCAAGACCCACCCCAATCAATGGTTTGTATTTAATACCCCACTGTTTATTAATGTATCCAGTGATGTCTTCTATCATCTCCATCGGGTACCCCCTTTCCTTAAAAAACATGGCTATTTTTGCTAGTTCTTGCTCCACATCTTCCCTTTCAGAGGTCATCCTGGCCACCCGAATACATTGACCCTTTATAATATTCCTTTTTTGAGCCCAAGGATGATTACTCGTGTAGTGTAGGTAGGAATTACTGAAAGTTTCCTTCCGGAAGATGTTGGACTTAAATTTTCCTTCCTTTAAACTTATTTGTACATCCAGATAGGGTATTGTATCCTGATGTCTAACCATTGTAAACTTGAAATGGTCACTACATGAATTCAAATATCCATGAAACTGGTTCAATTGGTCAAGGTCCCCCTTCCACAAAATAAAAATATCGTCCAAATAACGAAAATACCCAGAAATATATTGGTTCCAATGGGTATTAAGGAAATATTCCTTTTCCCAGTCGAATACTACCAGGTTGGCATAAATGGGGGCATGCCCCATATAACCCTTTCTCCTGATTGTAGTGTTCACCTTCGTACCAAATGTAGTTATGTGCAAGTACCAATTCCATGAATCCCATTATAAGTAAGGTCTTTTCCCATGAAATTAAATTAGACCACATGATACTCTCCTGTAATCTCTGCAAACCATCTTCTCTGGGTATATTAGAAAACAAATCCACCACATCAATTGTTACTAACCATTTTACCCCATCAGCTAATTCTGGTACCAACCTACCTAAAAAATCCCATGAGTCGATTACCAAATGTGGAATTTTCTTAACAATAGGTTTCAGCCATTGATCTATGACCTTACCAAAAGGGAAGGTTTTAGACTGGCTCCCAGAAATTATAGGTCTGAATGGGGGGTCCCTTAGATCTTTATGGACTTTAGGGATGCCTACGATGGTACTCATAATGGGATTTTTCACCTTAAGAAAGCTGTATAGGTTGTTATCAATCCTACCATCCATCAATAGGTCTTCCAAGTGTAGGTCAATTTTACGGTACCCGATGTTAACCTCGTTCACTGAGGATACTCTGTACTTTCCGGACTGCAATAAAATCACGTTAATCTTGTTCCTATATTGCTGGGTGGGGTACAATACCACCCCTCCCCCCTTGTCTGGTTTCATAATTCGAATATCCTTATTTTCTTGTAATTCCCTCAACACACCTGATTCTTCCTTAGTCAAATTATACCTACCTTTATAGTTCTTCATACTATACCTATGAAGATCCTCAGTAATCAATTTCTCAAAAGGAGAATGATTAGTTTATTTGTTAGTTCTGATGAAGTCATTACTTGATGACAGCGCTCAACTGTTTTTATTGTGTGGAATAAAATACGTTTTTATCGGATTATTGTAGTGCTGGTGCTTTGAGAGAACATTTTGGAACAGTTCGTGGGACTGGCTTTGCTTATTAGTTGTTTGCTGTTCCAGTTTATTTGTTTTGTTTTGTTGCTGTTATTTGGATGATGGATTCTCTCGACGAGTTACCTTCAATTTTTTCCCCGCGGAGAGAAGAGATCAGGGGGCTCCAGTCGGAAATGGCCATCATGCGAAGAGAACTAACAAGGTTGATAGACCTTATGACGCAACCTAACCCTACAGTTGCCAACCTCAGGTCTGTGACGTCGTCGCGTTTGGAGGGCCGCAATGGAGACCAGAAGGATGATAGAAGCGTTCAGATGTTTTGAGATGAATTGGAGATACCAGCCTCTCATGGATCCCGACCGGAGGGCAGTTCTATGTTCAAGAATGTGTCTGGAGGGGAAAGGAATGGATCGGAGGTGGATTTCAACAAAACTGGAGCGCGGCCCAAACGCACAGTTCCCAAGAGGACATACGCCTTCACGGCGCATGAGAAGGGTATTGGAACTGAAAACAAGCCTATGTTTAAACGAACATTCAGAGGTAAAGGGCGGGATGATTTTAACAATTTTTTAGATGGGCAATATGACTTTGACGATAAATATAAGTCTGCAGATGGTAACAACACTAACAAAGACATTACCGGAAATGTGCAAAGAACTCTTAAAGATGTAATTGTAACCTTTGGGAAGAAACTAAAAACGTTAAAGACATTGCAGCTGGACAATAACTATTTGAAAAAATGTCTGGATAGTGGTGTGGTCCCTATGGGGCTGCGGTTTTTTAAAATTCCTATGGGAATAGATATGAATGACAACAATAAAAGGGAATGTAATAAAATGTTTGATGGGTTTGGTTTCACTTTCATGAAGTTTATTATGGGGTGCAATGATAACAGCATTTGTAAGCTACTGTCTGAAATGGATGATTTAAATAATAGTATTGTACAAGATGCTTTATTTGATGAATACGAAACCTTGTATGATTCACAATTTAATTGGGTATGTAGTGCAACCACCAAACAGTTTGAGAGAAAGTGTAGGAAGCTCAATAGAGATTTAGAACAGTATAAAAAAGGAGAGGTTTATAGATGGGAAAAGGATGTAAATAAGAAGGCTTACAAACCGTATGGTGGTTTTAATAACAGACAACAGGAAAGAACGTATGGTAGGGTGAACTACACCCATAACAATTATAAACCACAGGATGCTTACAAACCAAGGGATGGGGGTAGATTTAACTCTCGAGCACCCAACCGTCAATATTACAATAATCATGGAAACATTTTTTTAGAGGGAGAAGAGATCTGGGAGGAATATCCTGCGAAACAGTTCAGACACAGGGGGGAGTCCCCCCTAAGGGGAAGGGCAACCAAGTGATTGTTGGGTCTAGGCAAAGAAACAATAAGGAGATTATAAAGGTGGATGATGTGACTTATTCGTATGAGAATTTTTTCATTTTCAATTATACTGACGTGACTCCTAAGAAAGAACACTTCACCCTTTTCTCTAAGGGAATGAAATTTATTCCTAGTGCCAAATATGATGTAGTTGACAGTATAATTGATGTTAAGAAATACATCAGGAAATTAAATCTTAAAGTTATTTTCGATGGGGTGGTGACAAAGGAGGACAATGAATTTCGAAGGAAGAGTACATACACTCCACCTTTAAACCCTCTATTAGGTACATTTGAGAAATTGATTACTGAGGATCTTTATAGGTATAGTATGAAGAACTATAAAGGTAGGTATAATTTGACTAAGGAAGAATCAGGTGTGTTGAGGGAATTACAAGAAAATAAGGATATTCGAATTATGAAACCGGACAAGGGGGGAGGGGTGGTATTGTACCCCACCCAGCAATATAGGAACAAGATTAACGCAATTTTATTGCAGTCCGGAAAGTACAGAGTATCCTCAGTGAACGAGGTTAACATCGGGTACCGTAAAATTGACCTACACTTGGAAGACCTATTGATGGATGGTAGGATTGATAACAACCTATACAGCTTTCTTAAGGTGAAAAATCCCATTATGAGTACCATCGTAGGCATCCCTAAAGTCCATAAAGATCTAAGGGACCCCCCATTCAGACCTATAATTTCTGGGAGCCAGTCTAAAACCTTCCCTTTTGGTAAGGTCATAGATCAATGGCTGAAACCTATTGTTAAGAAAATTCCACATTTGGTAATCGACTCATGGGATTTTTTAGGTAGGTTGGTACCAGAATTAGCTGATGGGGTAAAATGGTTAGTAACAATTGATGTGGTGGATTTGTTTTCTAATATACCCAGAGAAGATGGTTTGCAGAGATTACAGGAGAGTATCATGTGGTCTAATTTAATTTCATGGGAAAAGACCTTACTTATAATGGGATTCATGGAATTGGTACTTGCACATAACTACATTTGGTACGAAGGTGAATACTACAATCAGGAGAAAGGGGTGGCTATGGGGGCGGCATGCGCCCCCATTTATGCCAACCTGGTAGTATTCGACTGGGAAAAGGAATATGTCCTTAATACCCATTGGAACCAATATATTTCTGGGTATTTTCGTTATTTGGACGATATTTTTATTTTGTGGAAGGGGGACCTTGACCAATTGAACCAGTTTCATGGATATTTGAATTCATGTAGTGACCATTTCAAGTTTACAATGGTTAGACATCAGGATACAATACCCTATCTGGATGTACAAATAAGTTTAAAGGAAGGAAAATTTAAGTCCAACATCTTCCGGAAGGAAACTTTCAGTAATTCCTACCTACACTACACGAGTAATCATCCTTGGGCTCAAAAAAGGAATATTATAAAGGGTCAATGTATTCGGGTGGCCAGGATGACCTCTGAAAGGGAAGATGTGGAGCAAGAACTAGCAAAAATAGCCATGTTTTTTAAGGAAAGGGGGTACCCGATGGAGATGATAGAAGACATCACTGGATACGTCAATAAACAGTGGGGTATTAAATACAAACCGCTGATTGGGGTGGGTCTTGCCAACCAAATGAAAGAGGATGGAGTTAGTGGTGACCAAGAGGAAACTTTTGGTAAATATGGTATGGCATGTGTATTGCAACACAACAACTTTAGTGGAGAAGTTAAGAAAATTATACACCACAATTGGAATATTTTAAGAGTGGACGACAAGATGTATAAAATCTTGGGAGAAGTGCCCCACTTTGTACATAGAAGGGGGAACAACATGAAGGGGTTGTTGGAAAAGAAAGTTGAAAAGTACAATGATACAGCAGGGAGATTTGGTACCACTATGTGTGGCACCTGTAATCAATGTAGATATATTGTAGGAACTAAGACAGTAGTGCTGTTCAACTATAATAAAACCAGTATAAAATATCAGAGAGGGAACAGTAGAACCACTAATTTAGTGTATTTAGCCACCTGTAATGACTGCCCTTGTTTTTATGTGGGGATGACCACCCGTTGTTTAAGGAATAGGATTTACGACCACATGTATAGTGTTAAGAAAAAAGATGGTAATAATGCACTATCGAAGCATTTGATGGACAGTGCAACCTGTTCAGGGTTTAAGTTTGGAATATTGGAGGTAGTAAAAAGGAACATAAGGGGTGGGGATATAAAACTAAAAGTGAGTGATAAGGAAATCAGGTGGCAAATCAAATTAAACGCATCTGTCTATCCTGGAATAAATGAACAGATATCTATTAAGCCCATTTTAGATGTTATGTATAAATGACATAAGCTGTAAAAGAAATGTACTGTTTCCACTTACTTTTTCACTTATATGTGTATATATACATATATTTTTTTAAAAAAAGCTTGCACACATGATTTATTTATATATATGCATAAAACTATTGTTGGTGTTCAGAAGTACTAGTTACATTTTTAAGGGCAGGAGTTGTACAACCATTATTTTCAATATGAATTACTTATTGATATTCAAGTTGTAAACATATCGGAAGGAACTATATTAGGCACTAGCACTTTAAATTTATCATTTAATGTAATGGAAGAATGTCAGGTGATGCAAATGGTTGTTTTAAAAGGAGAATGATTAGTTTATTTGTTAGTTCTGATGAAGTCATTACTTGATGAAAGCGCTCAACTCTTTTTATTGTGTGGAATAAAATACGTTTTTATCGGATTATTGTAATGACAGAAATCCTCATATCAAACATGAATGTTCCTGTATTGCTATGGGAAGACAGGTGTGTTGGGTGGGCATACCTCTCAACTGTACACATTTTCACAGACTGCACAGATGTTTGCTTTACATTTTGGTTCCATTTAGCATAGTATTGTGCTTGTCTTGGAGAAAACTGGCATATCACTAGAGACTGAAGGTAAGACAGTTATGGCAAACCTTTGAGTTTCAGACTTCTTACCCTTCGGAGAGTTAAGACAACTGCAAGACCTGCTGTGATCCCACTGTGTAATTTTGTAAGTGGACTATTTCATCACTGTCCCTATTTGTGGGCCTTTGCCACACATTTCTTTATGGCTTTGTACAGCTGACGTGCTGTGAGAGGCTGAGAGCTGTATATGGGACTCCAACATTTACATCTATGCATATGACCCTGGACCCTACAGTCTGTTAGTCCCCCACATATACTGCAGTGAGTTTTGTCACCTAGGAGACTACTGTATATTATGGGTAAGCCAGCATTTGAATGACATTTCCTGTTGCCCCACATAGTTGTCAGTTGTCTGCTGCTATCACTGTGGCTATCCCATTCCCTTGCACACATGCAGCGATACCATCTATATGCTAGCACAATGTAATACAGCAATAATTTGTTGTGAAGAAGAGTGACTTACCTTGTGCCTGTGGCAGTTGTGAAGACAGTGTTTGAGGTCTGACTCTGCTGAATGCACACAGTACACAGCCTATACATGGTAAGGTGCAAGTAGTGTGATGTGTGTGGCATCATTTTTACTGTGTGTGCGAGTCAGAGAGAGGTGTCTGTCCCTGAGTCCCTAGGGTGTTAATGTATGTGCTATGCATTGCCTCCTTGCTAAGGCCAGGGCATACTGGACATGCCTACATCTGCCTACAGGGATAAGCTCATGGGGTTCCTTCTCCAAATCCCCCTGTGCCTGTGGGAACCTTGGCAATGGTGGGGGGTTGTGCCCCCTTCCCTGTGCTGTTCCTGCTGCAGCTGTTTCCAGAAGATCATATTGTGCAGCAAGGCAGATACTATGAACATGTGTGCACATGTGGCTGGAGAGTACTGCAGGGGTCCACCAGATATGTCAAGGCAAAGGAACCCTGACTTGAGCAGTCCAAACACACTCTCTACAATGTTTCTAGTTTGTGCTTGTGCCTCATTATGACATTCTTCAGTGTGTGTGTGTGTGTGCATTTCTAATGGGTGTCATCATTACCGGTTCCAGTGTGTAGCCAGCATCCCCCACTAGATGGCCATATGGGTTGCCCCCTCTTGGCAAATGCCTGGTACAGCTGTGAGGCATGCCAGATGTGGGAGTCATGATAACTGCCAGGACTGCCAGTAAACACATTGATGATAATGCCCTGGGCATTGCACATGACCTGGCAGTTGATGGAGTGATAGCCCTTGCAGTTGACATAGACTCTACAATCTTCACTGGGAGGTGCTTTGATGTGGACATGTGTGCAGACTATGGCACCCAGTACCTCAAAGAAGTTTGCTACATGGTGGAAGAGATGCATACTGCTGGACTTCTCCTCAGGGGTGCTGAGGAAATAAATGTGCTCACTGGTGTGTGTTAGCATGACATCCAAGAACTGGTGGAGTTTCCTGGATATAGATGCCTGTGAGACCCCCATGATGACCTCAGTAGGTCTTTGGAAAGTACCTGTAGCTAGTATTCTTAAGGCTACACATACCTTTGTTTCCACTGGGGTGGGTTCCCCTCTGTTGGCTTTGGGTCTGAGGTGAGGGTGGCAGAGCTTGGTGATTTGCTGAAGTATGTCTCTGTCCACCCTGTAGCTCTCTACTATCTCCAGCTCATGTAGCCCCTGAAAGGTTAACCTGGATCTGAACACTCTTCTCCTCCTCATTCTGGGCCAGTTGTCAGCATCATCATCACTGCCCACAGTCTGTAGTACATACATATGTAGCAAAGCAGCAGCAGCCCCTATCATTTTGTTAGTTAAAATTCCCAAGTGTGTACTCCAATGGTGCTGAGTATGTGGGAAAAATCAGATTGAAGAGTGTTTGCATACTTTATACTGGTGTGCTGCAGATGCTGCCTTTGTGATTGGCTGACTATCATACATTCCACCTGCCAGCTACATTATTGAGGGGTTTGAATGGGCCACTATGAGTGCAGAGGCCTTATTAGTCATGTCTAGTTGATTGCCTTTTGTCTGGTATTTTGTTTTGTTTTATTTTTTTTACATTTCCTGCAGTTTTAGGCCTTTAAAACTGTTGCAGCTTGTGTGAACATTGTTGAGTAGTAAGGGCATTTCCCAGGACACAGACTCAGCATTTCTGAAACCAGTTAAGCTTAGCTAAGCAGCCTCAGACACACACCCTTGCTTAGCTGTGTTTAGCTGGTTTCAGAAATGCTGAGCAGTGCTAAGCACTGCTCAAATCCACTTAGCTGGGCTGAATGCTGCTTAGAATTATACTTTTTAGCAATGCTTAAACTGGATAAGCAGAGCTAAACACTACTAAACATTGCTCAGTTTTTTTATTTAAAGGAAATTAATGAATTGGACATTAATTACTCATTACTGACATATTATTAAGTGTATATATTTTACTTTACATGATGTCCCCGTATGTGCTTTGATTACATTACTTTGGGCTATGACTGTACTGTCTGGAACACTTGTGTTTACATGGGGGATTTCGCATCACATATCCACTGACACCGGAAAGGTGGCCAGCTACATTACCCTGGTTAACAAATATCAATTACTACATCATTAAAAATAAAAACATAATTTAACAATGCTTTCCCATGTAAAAGCTATGCTGCTTGCCTTGGTATTCCAACTGTATACCTACTGCATGCAAAGCTGAAACTCTAACCACTGAGCTAAATTGCAAGTAAAGATTTCAGGTATACATTTCTATATAGCTCTTTATACCATTTTAATCAGTGCTGAACAAGACACCTCGCCATGCAAACCCACTCAGCTATACTTAAACTTCAAATACAGTGGAAAAAAACATACAACCATTTTACATTTATATATATCACTATATAAAATATTACCATGTCAATTGCAGGCCAGATAGTCTTCATGAATATCCATGCTTATGCAAAACCTGTCATTCTATCATAGGTTCATAGGTGTGTACTAGGCTAATGGCTTTGTGGTCTTTACAAGCCTAGCCACAGGATTATCTTGACATAGTGCCACCCACCCTTAATCCCCAGTACCTCTGTCGAATAGAGCCACTGGTGTTAACCCTGGGGTGAATTTTCTTTTTCCCATCCACTCATCAAGATTTCTCTTGAAAAGGGTCAGCAACGTGCTCTGCTTGACATGTATGGGAAGTCTGTTCCATAGCATTGGGAGTCTCTGGGTTATGAATCTGTCCCTCCAGCATGTTCTGTTAACTGTGATAACGAGGTTGTGGTCTCTGGAGAGTGTGGTGTGGAGGGATTGGAATGTCTTTAGTTGTAGCATTTCTAACAGAGCTGGGTCAGACATGGCTTTGTAAGTCAAGCAGGGATCACCTCTAAGTAAGTGATATGATACAGAGAATAGTTGGAGTTTTTTTAATCTGCCCATATAGGACAAGTGTTTAAGGCCTAGGATCCTCTTTGTGACGTACTTTTGCAGCCTTTCCAGTTGTTGCAGGTGTCTAGTGA
Source organism: Protopterus annectens (assembly GCF_019279795.1). NCBI lineage: Eukaryota > Metazoa > Chordata > Ceratodontiformes > Protopteridae > Protopterus > Protopterus annectens. Next base: position 641,010,670 of record NC_056732.1, read on the forward strand.
GGTACATGCCAAATGGGGCATTGTACTCGATGATTGGCCTAATGAGAGAAGAGTAGAGGGAGACAATGACCTCTTTCTTCTTGGATGCAAAACCCTTAGTAATGAGATGTGCCACATAGAAGGACTTTCTGACCACAGTGACAATGTGGTGATCAAAACAGAGGTTGCTGTCGACCTGTGTTCCCAGATCTCTTATAACATCTTCTGTGTTCAGTGGACTACCATCAATGTGGCAATTCACGGGAACCATGTTTTTCCCAAAGGGGATGATGACACATATTTTGGCATTGAGCTTATGGCCATGGTTCTGACACCAGTCGTTGGTCACAGTGAGGCCATTCTTTAGGATGTCAACATCACTTGGGGAGTTAATAATAGCTCCCAACTTGCAATCATCTGCAAACTTTGTCAGCCAGAGTCCCTTCATGTTGGTCTGGACTTCAGAGAAGTAGATACCAAACAGGAGAGGACCCAGGACCGAACCCTGCGGGACTCCATTGTTGACTAATCAGCAGTCTGACTTGGAATCAGCTACTTTCACACTGTGGGTTCTATCTGTGAGCCAGTTTGCAACCCACCTAGTGATATAGGGGTTGATGCCAAGCTTAGTGAGTTTTTCTCTGATTCCTGAGTAGGGAATGGTATCAAAAGCCTTGGCCAGATCAACGTACGCTGTATGAACCACCTTGCCTTCATCCACAGCTCTGGTGACTGACACAAAGAAGTTGACCAAGTTGAGCAGGCATGATCTACCCTTCAGAAAACTAAATTATGTGGGATCTAGAGTTTGGAGATTCCATATATCCTTGTTTATTAGGTCTATGATGATGCACTCCATAGCTTTGCATATAAGACTTGTCTGGCTAATGGGGTGATAGTTCCCAGAGTCTGTAGTCACTCCTCCTTTGTGGAGAGGGATGACTGTAGCAGTGCACCATTCGGCAGGGACAAAGCCTGAGGTGAGGCTGTGATTGAACAGGGCACACAGGTGAGGTGCCAGTTCACTCTGTAGTTCATTTAGAACACAACCAGGGATACTGTCAGGTCGCATAGAAGCTGTATTCCTGGCCTTGGACAGTGCTGTTTTAACCTATGCAGCAGTAATACTGGGTGCCTGGCAATCTACTGGTATTGTGATTGGTCCTTTGGGGGGGAGAGGGGGGTAAAGTTGGCAATGAATCTTTTGGCCAGTATTCTGGCAATATCTGTTGACTCGGTATAGGAGGTACTATTGTGCAGTAGCTCAGAGCAAATCTGGGTATTGCCGTCGAGATTCTTTACATAACTATAGAAGGCCTTGTGGTTGTTTTTACTATCTGCTGCAATTTTGTTTTCATACCTAGCTTTAGTGGATTTGATGAATGGTCTCAACTTTTTGTTGATGCAAATAAGGGGAGTCTTGGGACTTCACCTTATTCTGCATGAGTTTCCTCCTTCTGTTGTAGAGTTTGTTTATGGCAGGGGACCACCAGATTGGCTTCCTTTTTGTTTGGAGGAGAGTGTATGTGTTCATACAGTGCATTGGTGTATGATTCTGCAGTCACGCAATTATTCTCCATTTGCATGGGTTCCGTGAAGTTAGCCACCTCTGTTTTTAGGATCCCAAAGTTAGCTTTGGAGAAGTTTTTCATGGTCATTACCTTTGCTGGAGGGATTGGAGGGATGTGGATTTCCAAGATGATTAGTTCATGGTCGGATGTAACCAGGGAGGAGCTGACAATTGTTGTAGAGCAACAGTCACCCATGTTAGTAATGACCAGGTCAAGGATTTTGCTACCTCTAGTGTTGGTATGAACAAGCTGGTCCAGGGCATTGGAATTAATGAACTCCAGGAAATGTTTGGCAAGTGTATTGGTACATGAGTAGTTTACCCAGTTAAAGAAGGGGTAGTTGAAGTCACCCAGTAACAAAGTGTTAGGTTGGACTCTAATATTCTCCAGGGTGCATAGGAAAGTGGAATGTGAGTCTTGGGACATGGTTGGGGACCTGTAGCAGACTACGACCCGAATCATTGTCTTACCCAATGTTGGCTGCACCTGAAGTATCTCTGATACGTTATGTTGGGCTACCAGTCTGGAGGTGTGTGCATCCTTTATGAATGTGGAGACACCACCACCTTTGGAGCTTCAGTCTAAGTTCTGGGGCCAAAAGGTGTGGAATGAGTTATAGCCTGGTAGTGCAGGGGTGATTTCTGTTGCATCAACTTTCTAAGTTTGTAACGGGATTATTTAGAAACTGTCCAGAGATTAAAAAAAAATGACAGAATAACACCAGTAAAAATAAAATAACATTTTCCCATACTCATCCTATGGTTGTCTACCACTGCCTTAGCTTACACGGTAGTGCAGCAGTGTTTTTTACACCTCCAGATCGAGTCAGGTACATCTACTTCCCACCATGCCCACTCCATCCTATCCACATGGATACAATGCAGCTCCAGATGGTTTGAAGGTGGATAACATTGATCTTACACATTAAAGGGGACTTTTCCCTGTTAACAGTTTAATCTTTTAATAAAATAGCATATATATATTTTTTAAATAGACTTGGTTGTGCAAGTTTAAGTTCTGTGTCACTTTGCGCAAACTAGAATTTAAATATAATTAAGAAAAGCCAACTTTTAATGGCTTTCACCTTGCTTAACTTTGGTGTTAGCTCATGTACAGAGAAAATTTCCTACTAAAATAGAAAAAAATAGAAATAGAAAGTACATTAGTAGCTGTTTTAAATGACGTGAGTCATATGAACTTAAGGGCTGTATGTATAGTTAAAGTTTGTTAGTGTTATAAGGTTTTATGGTTCTGAAGAAGTCCCACAAACATTTCAGGGATGTAAGCACTTGACCATTTGTACTTGGATTTCTTTTTGGATTTTACTGCCTGTTCATGTTCTGTGTGTTTTATTAAATTTATTTTTACACTTTGGACTTTAGTATACATTTTGTGAAAAGAACCCTTTGTTTGACTGCAAATTAATTTTTACTGCCATTTTTTTGCTCAGTACACACACTGTGAATTTATTTCCTGTTTTTAAGTATTACACATAGTTTTGGTTTGTAAGAATTTGGTGAATTCACTAAGTCCAGGGTTTGTCACAAAGATCATGCATTTGGTCTTATATGAGTAAATAAGTATTTTTTTGTTCATAATCCAGGTAGACTGAGTTTTGCTGCACTTCTAGTTGGTGACCCAGGGTTTGATAGGATTTATTAGAGTGGAATAGGTTCATATGTTAATAGCACCTTATCATCTGCATATGGTAAGACTGGGAGAAATTTTAGTCACAGAGGAGTTTGTTCTTTGTTAATGGAGCTTTGGGCCAAATAAATAATTCAATTCTGAATGGAATTTTTTGATTAGAGAAGCAGTTGTGGAATCACAGTGTTGCTCCTTTATTTATGCTCAGTTTTAGCATGGGGGTATGAGGATGTATTAATCTGCAATGCCAAAGTCTTTTGTTAGGTCAATAAAGATTACACAGGGAATAAGACCTTTTCTACATTAAGCTTACAGTGGATGGTATTGGCTTAATTTATGATCAACAAATTTCTCAGGAAACAGTAATTTTAACACTGATCTACATGCATGCAATGTAATGCATGGCAACTTTTGGATATAACCTGAGGTAGCAGTGCACATTTACCATATGATCTTAAGGACTATCAATGATCACATATTAGTTGGTGGTCAACAGTGTGGATTTAAGATCCATATCATCATATAGTAATTACCAGCAATGGAGTAGATCATGAAATCCTATCCTGTGTTTCTCACATACAAACTGGTGGTAGTGGGAGGAATTTTATGCATATTTCCCATACAAAAATTAGTTTGCAGCAGTGTGGATATACTGTGTATTGAACTAATAAGCCTGCAAAACAGTTTTGTCAACAGAAAGTGTGGGTACCCTGCCAACCATATGATAAATAAATAGTAGCATACTTTGCATAGCAGCTATTTTATTTTGGACACTAGTTTGGAGATGGACAAAAAGCTCTGTGGATTTTTAAAAAATGTCAACATCACAGTTAACAAAAAAATTCAAATTGAAAGGAAATCCTACCTCCAACTTGCTGGTATGACAGTACATGACATGATAATCACCTAAGTTGCAGCTAAGCTTTACAACACTGAACTCAAAGTAGCACATGTGCAGAGACTGCAGAAAAGCGCCTCAATAAATCCAGAGATAAGCTACATCTATATTTTCAGTTTATATTAAAGAGGACAGAGCTGACTATAAAACATCTGTATTTCAAGTCAGCTGATTGATGAGACTGAGATGCAAAATAGAGAGATAAACAGAGGGGGGAGGGCAGAAAGACAGCACCAACAGAGACACAGAAGCTGCAGAGTAGAAGAAGGAACCAGAGGACAGAGAAAGGTACCACTTACACAAGAAAGAACTGTTGAGAATTCAATGAGGACACATGAGTAATGGATGGAGTCTGAACCCTGGATGCCAAGGTCAGTAGTAAATTGATTGTTTACTGTAAACAGGGGAATGGCTTTGACACTTGTATTTTGGGATTTGAAAGCATATATAATCAGCACCAAACTGACTATATGCAATTGTTAAAAAATGTGACCTCTCTGTTTAAACATAAGGCAATGAATTAATAAAGGACAGCAAAGTCAAAAATATTTTGTTTAAATGTTTTAAACCTATCCTTGAGGCATAAAGGAACAGATTTATAGACCATACAATAGAACCAAATTACAAAATCAGTGATCTTATTGCAGAATTAAGTAGTTTTTTTAAAGATGTTGGTGAGTGGATGTCAAGTTACTGCTTTTGCAATATTGGGAGATCTTGCTTAATGACATGAGAATCTGCATAACATATGAATGTAACACTTCTGAAGAAGTGAGTAGAAAGGGTCACCTCTGTTTATCCAGCAGGGCATAACTGCACAAAAAGATGGTATCACACTACACATGCATGTAAAGAAACTCATGGTGTACCCTAAACATTCAGAGCAGGCTGCACAGGCATAGGGGAAACTAGTGGCCTGAGTAGATGCCAAGTACATGTGGATAAATGTTTCCATTACAACCAAAGGAGATATGTATCACCTAAATATACATAGTGATGTGCTGAGGATCAAAAGCCATATAAGGGGTTAATGTAGGTAGCTTTAAACTTGCTGTGGGCTGCCTTGATATTGGTGATGCTCTAGATTATCACAATAGTGTGTACCCTAACTTGCTAGAGAATAAGGAAACTTGCTAAGATGGGATACTGCTTCAGACATTGCCACTGTTATGTCTATCATTGCTAGAGTGAGAAACATTACTTACCCATGTATTCTACACCAGTTAGAAACATAGAAGGGGCACTTTTCAGATGATATTTTCAAGGGGTTATTTAAAATTGGAACAGGCACAGGAAGACAGATGAGCATGTTTGATGATATCACAGCAAATGCTCTAACAGGTAAAGAGACAGTTGAGTAGGGAATGTAGCTTTTGGAAAACCCTACCAATACCCTCACATCCAATACAGGCTGATGATGTGGTTAATTCAACGAAAGGCATTGGAAGTAGCAGGAAGCCTGAAAGAGTATTGCAGTTGTCAGAAGGTACTCAATGTCTTCAGGAAAGGGTTCAATCAGGGGAAAATGATTTATAGATTAAGCCTGAATCTGAGACACAAATTTTGAAAAACAATGGACTTCCACTAGAAAGGGACTTAGTGAGTATCATAAGTAGAGATAAGACAGACACAGCTCTTGGAGGAACTCACTTTACAGGACTTGATGGAGGTAGTCAAGGGGTTGTTAGTCATCAGAGATAGATGGAGTCTGCATACAGAAACAATTGGTTGTTGTACTGAAAATGGCCCTTTAAAATGGGGTTGGTGTGCTAGAGGGGAAGTGATCCAGCAACTGGAAGTCTAAGTGTCTTCCAACTGGTACTTCTAGCCATAGTCCATGATATTCTTTTTTCTGTCCACAGGGGAATAAAACAGGACAAAACTAATGAACTTTTTTAATGACCAGGCATAGCAAAAGATGTGAGAGCTACTGAAAAACTTGTGAAAACTGCCAAAAGGTTGGCAAGGCAAGAGATAAGGCCAGGGTGTGCCCAATTGGTAGAACACCATGTACACACAGACTCTAATGGACAATCAAAAGGGTAGGACCAAAAACTTTCTCGTCAACGCAACTAAAGCTACAATTGCCTCTACTTGCCACCTACCTTCACTACCTTATGGTACTTCCATCCTTGCTAACCTTGAGGCATCACAAAAAGCAACACTTGAACAATGGTATAATAAAGTAGTTACATTTGCAGCAAGTATCCCTTTCAGAAGCCATCACTGTATAGCACCAAAATCCTAAATTGGTGGGAACTACTCCCATCAACTAACATATACAGCTTCTTACCATCTATAAATTATCCAGCATTTAGCTACTTGCCCAGCACTAATTAACATTCTACACAACTATGTTCAGTCTTGGTCATTATGATCCAATGACCAAAAACTTCTCTCTATCCACAAACTTATCAAAATCTGCTGGGCATGGTCTGTACTCACAACATGCTGGTAAGGCCTGAAACCATTACCTATAGCCATCAAGTAAATACCCTCTCCAATCCTTTAAAACCATTTAGAAAGACTTCCTAGTCAAAATCCTGCTCTGTTCTTGCTCATTCTGAGTATAAACTATATCTCTATGGGATCCAAACACATGCTTGACTAGCATATGTCCGAATCACAAAACATTGAGCACACATACACAAAAGCGCTTAACATCGACAAGCGCTTCCATGTATGTGTGCCTGTTTCGTAGATTGGTCTACAGTATGGGTTAAGAGAAAATTCCCTTTTCCCCACTGTAGTGTGATCTCGGAGTGAGAAAATTAAAGTGTGGGGGGGGGTCACAGCCCCCCACATGGGGGGTGCTGCCCCCCTGCAGAAACATAGATTTGTTTTTTTGAACTACACATACACGGAAGCGCTTTTCGATATTAAGCGCTTTAGTGTATGTGTGCTCGATGTTTTGTCATATGGACATATGCTAGTCGAGCATGTGTCCTAGACCCATCTCTATGTATGAACAAATACATATTCATACCTCACACCTCCATACACCACCTTTTCACTCACTTTTAAATTTCAATCAATATAAAAAAGAAGCTAAGTGTGACTTGAGATGTAACCTTTACCCCAAGTCTCTTTTAATGAGTATGTCTTTAGAATACGTGCTTGAATCCTGAGGCAAGAAATATACAAAAGCCATATTAAGTTATAACAAGTGTAACACTATTTTTCATAAAGATGTGGTTGTATTCAGAACCATAACTAGAGCATGGCAAAGGTGGGAGCTGCCCGGGGAACAAACCATTAGGAGAAGCAATCCACAGCTGATGATAGGATGCATGTGCAGTGTCAGCATTCATTTATTAAACCACAAGGATACTGTGGTTCCAGAATGGAATGCCAATGTTACATTACTAGTTGCAGGTATTCATTTATTAAATCACAAGTATACTGTTGTTTAATAAGGGAATGCCAATGTTGCATTACTAGTTGCAGGTGTTCATTTATTAATCCACAAGTACACTCTGGTTTAATAAGGGAATGTCAGTGCTGCCTTACTAGTTGCAGGTGTTCATTTATTAAACCACAAGGATACCGTGGTTTAATAAGATAATGCTAATGTTGCATTACTGGTTGCAGGTGTTCATTTATTAAACCACAATGGTACTGTGGTTTAATAAGGGAATGCCAATGCTGCATTACTAGTTGCAGGTGTTCATTTATTAAACCACAAGGATACTGTGGTTTAATAAGGGAATGCCAATGCTGCATTACTAGTTGCAGGTGTTCATTTATTAAACCACAAGGATACTGTGGTTTAATAAGGGAATGCCAATGCTGCATTACTAGATGCAGGTGTTCATTTATTAATACATGAGGATACTGTGGCTTCATAACAGAATGCCAACACTACTTTCCAAGTTGCAGGCATTCATTTGTTAAACCACAAGTATACTGCAGCTTTATAATGGAATGCCAGTGTTGCATTCCTAGTTGCAGGTGTTCATTTATTAATTCACAAGTACACTGTGGTTTAATAAGGGAATGTCAGTGCTGCCTTACTAGTTGCAGGTGTTCATTTATTAAACCACAAGGATACTGTGGTTTAATAAGATAATGCTAATGTTGCATTACTAGTTGCAGGTGTTCATTTATTAAACCACAATAGTATTGTGGTTTAATAAGGGAATGCCAATGCTGCATTACTAGTTGCAGGTGTTCATTTATTAAACCACAAGGATGCTGTGGTTTAATAAGGGAATGCCAATGCTGCATTACTAGTTGCAGGTGTTCATTTATTAATACACAAGGATACTGTGACTTCATAACAGAATGCCAACACTACTTTCCAAGCTGCAGGCATTGATTTGTTAAACCACAAAGGTACTGCAGCTTCATAATGGAATGCCAGTGTTGCATTCCTAGTTGCAGGTGTTCATTCATTAATGCACAAGGATACTGTGGATTCATAACAGAATGTCAATACTACTTTCCAAGCTGTAGGCATTCATTTGTTAAACCACAAGGGTACTGCAGCTTCATAAAGGAATGCCAGTGTTGCATTCTCAGTTGCAGTTAAAAGCTCAGTGAGTGCTAATAACTGCAGCAAAATGTGTGTTTCCATTTGTTACAATTGTAAAATACAGGTTGCTACAGTTACAAGATAGAAAATACATGTTTTTCCTTATTTTAAACCCTCAGATTCAAAAAGAACTTTTGACTTTTTTTTTGTTCCTCAAGCTTAGACTATGTGGTGTGTACCAGAATGGGCAACTGTCCATTATCCAAGGGATTAGATGGCCTCTGGTTGTACACTTCTGTTATTGTATGATACTAACACGTATTGGATGGCGCCTAATTTTAAAAACTTTAAAAAGCACCAAGTAACTAATGCTAACCCTCTTATTTAGATTTTTTTAATGAAGACCTAGACATCTAACATTTCCAGGCAATTGTCATTTAAGTGAAGAGAGATTCAAACAGACCATTTCTCTCAGATCTCTAATCTGCTCTTCTGAATGGAGCAACACTAAAAATTGCTTAATGAAATGCAAAATGATACTGGAATGGATTCCAGGTTTGAAGCTGAATTGAATCACTAGGCAAGTTTTTTTTTCTACTGACAATAATGTAGATGTACACTGTGACTACTGAGGGCTTGCCTAAATGCATTAAGTAAATCAACACCTAAGTCAAGCACACTAGGAGTCACCCATAAACAGACCCTAGCATCAAACCTGAAGCCATTAGTAATGCTCAAGACTGCTTGTAGCCAGCATTACCAGACCCCAGCAACATATCTGAAGTCAATAGTACCTCTCTACCGTTGAGGCTAGGCATCTAGCACAAAGCACTAAATAAGCCCCAGTGTCAAACTTGACACCATTAATGATGCCTCTACCAAAGGCTGGGGCATGAAGTGGTGTGGAACTTGCAAACAATGTATGGAAGATTTATTTTTTAAGTCAGCAGTTTTTCTGTTGAAGGTTTTCCTAGATTGATTACAGCTAAGGGCAGATTTGACTGCAATACTAAGGGTGCTATATATATATATATATATATATATATATATATATATATATATATATATATATATATAGCCTTCTATCTTGTCCAGCATTCTATGTAGGAAAGACTACTGGACCTTTGCAGACAAGAATTTATCAGCATGTGTAGGCAATTGATAAAGCCAACTCTTTTGCCGGTGTTTTTTGGTGTCTTTTTTATGTGCATAAAAGGGAGGAAGTAGAGATCTCATTGTTTTTGACGATGTTCCTTTTCATTTGGAATGAAATCACTCAAATCTTTGTGTAATTAAAGGCTCTGTTGTGCTCTGGTACAGTGTTTTTTTTAATTTTATTTCAATTTAACAAGTACGCTTATCATGGTTTGGGCTATTTTGGTACTTTACATGTTTGTTCAAAGCATTATGGTTTATGATATGTATAAAATGCATGCTAATAATAGCCCAATTCTCTGATGAACGTCTTATTTGCTCCTTACCTTTATAAACTAAACAAGTGATTAAGGAAGCCTTCATATAACACATGCATTAAAAATTTCTATTTTTATAATAAAACAGGCACTTGCTTGTGCTTCTAGTTATGTTTTAACTTTGTGGAGTATTCATTTTACTGTGACTGTGACATTATATGCTTGCACAGCATGTGCATACTATGCTGTACTCTAACATGGTGGCAACAAAGTACATGATAAATATACATTGCGTACAGTTATGCTGATAGATCATGTATAGTATGAATATCTGGCAAAGCCTCATGGGTAATATACAAAGTATATCTGAAATCATTTGCACTTTAGCATCCAGATACAGGTAATCCACATTTATCCATGACTTGCCCTACCTTTACTTTGAGTTGCCTGCCAATACAACTTTAGTTAAAATCACAGAAATATACCCAAGTAAAAAAAAAACAAAAAAAACATCAAGGATACTATAAGTTCATACAGCACAAAATGCCTTTTAACAGCAATGACTCTAGTAACTATATGACCATATTAATCTCACTTCTCATTGCACATATGGTTGCTACACTGTATGTTAAAAATAATTTATAATGAGCATACTTTATATTACGTGTGTATTCCACTGTTGTCACTACATTGTGCAGTACATGTTTACTGTTATGTAATCATGTAAGCATCTCTGCATGCAAGCAAGAAGAATACATGGGTAGCAGGTACTGTGTTAACCACAGCTGTGGATGTTATTTTCTGAGTTCTCTACTCATTTATCTAGATTTTACCAGCCATACAAATCTTATAATAGTGTGTGATAGTCAGTGATAGTCAAGCAATAATGGCAGATAGGTTATGAGTTACTGGGGAAATGATATCTGCCCAGGAGTGTGGCAGCCTGCTTGTCTTCCAAACTATTTGAAGCTTTATGTAGCAACAAGCACTGACTCTGTCATATTCTTTCTAGAAATGAGTGGAGACTTTACAAAAACTTCCTATCAGCATTTCTAATGATAAAGGTGACTTTATTGTTTATAATTTTACCACACAAGTTGTTGAAGCAGACATTGCAAACTTGTTGAGTAAGGGGTTTAACTTTGTACCTGTTATGCGTTCTAGCCTGGTAGAAGTCATCTTAGATTTGAAAATTTTTGTTAGGAGCTTACATTTTAAAGTGATGTTTGACCAAATGATGAACATGGAGAGCAACTTCATTTTACGTAAAAAAAAGTTTATACAATTCACCCCTTATTGATTGTTTAGCTTTTTTTGAGAAAATGTGTGATTTTCACTTTCGAGCCTTATTTAATGGAAATGATAATTTTACTTATAATCTATCCAAAAATGAAAGGGATTTACTTATGAAACTTGTTAGTGACAAGCTTATACGAGTTATGAAACCCGACAAGGGTGGAGGGGTTGTTGTGATGTCTAAGCAAGATTACAATAATAGAATAAATGCTTTTTTACTAGATGATATGGTGTATGAAGAAGTATCCAAGAGTTTTGTTAATCTTTCATATCACAAAATTGATCTTATGTTACAAGATTTGCATGACCAAGGGCTTATTGATGTTGGTTTGTTAGAGTTTCTACAAGTGAAATTCCTTAAAGTGTAGTGTATCTTTGGTATTCCAAAGATACACAAGGATAAAACAGACCCTCCCATGAGACCAATTGTCAGTGCCAATTGTTCAAAAACACAGTTTATGGGACAATACATAGACTGTGTCTTAAAGGAAGTGTTGAAAGGGGAAGAACATATATGCATAGAATCTTGACATTTTCTTAGTAAATTCAACAACTTGTGACATGATGAAAAAAACTATGTTTTTAACTGTTGATGTTGTCAATCTATATAACTCCATTCCACATTCTGTGGATATTGAATGGTTCGAAGCATTTTTATATGAAAGTTCACTATTCCACGATGACCAGGTGGTTATACATGTTACACTTATGGGAGTTGTCTTAAAAAATAACTTCATTTATTTTGGGGACAGTATTTCCTTCAGAAAACAGGGGAAGCAATGGGGACCATATGTGCCCCCATTTTTGCAAATATTGCCATGTTAATATGGGAAAGGAAGTTTTCGTTCAACTCTCCCTATATACTTAAATGGAATTTATATTTACGTTATATAGATGATTAGTTTTTTTAGGAAATGGTGATGTTAAAGACATTCAAGATTTTATGTCTTACATTAACAGCACTACTGATTTTTAAAAGTTTACGTATTCATGCAGTTTTGACAGCATCAACTATTTAGATGTTGTGATAAAAAAAGAATCCAATTCACACCTTATTAGTGACCTCTATAGGAAGCCTACCTATAGTAATAGTTTACTGCATTATCACAGTAACCATCATATACATGTGAAAAAAGGCTTAGTTAAGGGCCAGTTACTTAGACTTGCCCGTATGGTCACTAAAATGATGAATTCCTTTTTCAATGCAATGATCTCATAGAGATGTTTAGGTCCAGAGAATACCCATCAGATTTATTAGAGAAATCCCTCAGTGAGATTCACACCAAGAGGGATAAGGGAATTAGTACACCATTATTATGTTATAACAATGGAGTTCTTTCTATTTCTACAACTGAAACTCCCTCAACTCAGGACATTCTGCAAAATAAGGATTATAAATGTTCTTTTGTCACTAGATTTACAGTGGACCATCAAAATATATTAGATATTTTGAATAAAAACTGGCAGATTTTCCAGGGGTATGATGGTATAATAGAAAAAATAGGATCTAGACCACGGATGGTGTTTAGGAGAGGAATTACTTTTAAAAATCTGTTAGAAAATAAGGGTATTGTCCCCCTAAAAAATGGGGTTCCTGTCATGAAAAAGTGTGGGTTTTGTGCTCAATGTCATCTGGTGAAACACACAGACAAAATTAAAATTAACAATACCCACATAAGAATAACTGGGAAATATACATGTAACGCTGTAGGAGTAATCTATGCTGCATTATGCTCACAATGCAAAGGTTTTTACATTGGAAAAAACAAAAGAAAGCTCAAGGAAAGAATGTATGAGCATGCAAGGGACATAAAAAAATCACAACACTAATAGTGCTTTATTTAAACATATAGAAAAATATCCTGCACATAGTTTCAATTTTGTTGTTATAGAAAAAGTACCCCAATACCCTAGATGTGGACCATAGGAACACACATTAGACTTTAAAGAACTTTGTTGGCAAATCAGGCTGAGCGCACATATAAAACCTGGTTAAATGATTGTATCAGTCTTAGCTGTTATGTAAAACTGCGTTCTTATGTTATATAAGAACAAATTTCATGAATTATATATCAGTGTATGTTTTTTTATCTTATGTAATATATAATACAATATGTTTGCTATACATAGCATTTTACATTTTATATGTAGGTTGGGAAAGGCAATATAGTGTTTTGTACTTGTGAGTTAATACTTGTGAGTAGATTAATTTATGCTGGGTATTGATTGTATATTTTAATCACATGGCTTGATTTTAAGCATTATTTAAACATTTTTTAGACTGGATTTATTCTGAAGAAGTCATTTGTTACATGCTGACGAAAGCACTAAATAAAGTGAAAAATTGGTAAAAGGCTTGTTTAATCAAACAAAGCTTTCAGGTATAAAACCCTTTTTCAGTGTATATAAAACAGCAATAACACTCCCTCTTTATATAGTAAAAACACACAGCCAAAACATTAATTGAAACCAATCAATCAATTAAAAAGGTACTCTTAAAAAAAAGTTGTATATTAATTTACCTGCATACATATGCACATATTTTAAATATGTCACATTTTAAATATACTATTGCAAACATGTTTGTTTATTTTTAAGAATGGGATTTAATGATACCATCTGGTTTATTCCAGGAAAAACATCAGCCCTCACTCTTAAAATCCATTCATATTCCTTCACTTCCAATCTATTATTAATGTCTCCCTCTTGTACAGCTTTAAAAATTTGATCTATAACCCTAAAACTGAATTTATGTTCATTCCCACATTTACTTATGTGTTTAGTCAAATAATTAGAACTAATATTTCTTCTGATGTCAGATCTATGTTCAGTAATTCTTTCTTTTAATTTTTTTACTGATTTACCTATATAAAATGCTGTACATGTATAACAAGTTGCTAGATAAACTATATTAGTAGAATTACAGGTTGCAGAACATTTAAACAAATTCATTTCCAGTTAAGGGGTGTATAAATATGCCTTCCTATTAATAAGTTCACCGCAGCAGCAATTATAGCATGGAATGGTACCATAATGCTTAAATAGCTTCTTATTTATTTTGGTATTTATGTCCTTATTACATAATTTATGTTCTAAATTGGAGCAATTCCGATATGAAAACCTAGGGACCGAGTCAATAAGTGGACACAAATCTGACAAATACCTTAATATGCACCAGTTCTTATTTATAATTCTCTTAACAACATTAGTGGCCCTATTATATGTAGTAAAATAATGTACCATATTGTTATTACATTTATTGGTTTCAATTAATGTTTTGGCTGTGTGTTTTTACTGTATAAAGATGGAGTGTTATTGCTGTTTTATATACACTGAAGAAAGGTTTTTATACCTGAAAACTTTGTCTGATTAAACAAGCTTTTTGTTGAAGTTGCATTGCTGAGTACATATATTTTGTTGTTTATCTTGCGTATGAACTGAAGCTTAACTATGTGCCTTGATTGTTACCAAATGGAATGATGCACAGGAGATACTCCAAGTGTAGTTAGTTGTTGACAAAACACATATTAAAATCATAGCCAGCTACAGACCCCCAACCATGACTCAGGACACCCACTCCACCTACTTGGACTTACTTCAATCCATCAAGATTCAACCCTCTACCCTGATCTTGGGTGGCCTTAACTACCCAAGCATAGAGTGCAAGATCTATTCTAGCCCAAACATGAATGGCCAGAGATTCCATAACTTTGTCAATGCAATGCTTTGGATCATCTGGTTGACACCCCTATGAGAGGTGAAAATATCCTGTACTTGGTCCTAACCAACATGAGTAGCCACTGTAGCACCCCTACAGTGTCATCCTCCTTGGTAAGATCTGACCATAAAGCAATCACTTTTGAAGTCACCATCTCCCCTGACATCCCCCTGCCTTGTCAGGGTCACACAAAAAACATGTCCGAAGCTGACTACAATCTCCTCAGAGGAGGTATAAGGAGCTGCACAGCCACTGTCCCTTTAGATGGAACTAGCATCAATGTCCAAGCCTACACCAGGAAAATATATGAGCACCTGCATAGCTGTATGGACTTAGCAATACCTGACAGAACCAAATCATCTTCCTCAAGGAAAGTAAACCTGTCTGGTGGACAACAGCAATACACAAAGTCTATAATAGAAGGAGGAAATTGTTGCCCAGGGCCAAGAAGGCACAGGTGCCAAGTTTGAAGCAATCTCTCCTTTGTCTGAACAAGCAAATAAGGTCACTGGTGAAATCCTCTAAGGCTAACTTTGAGTCCATATTGGCCACATCCACCAAGGACAATCACAAGGCCTTCTTAACATATGTTTGCAATCTCAAAGGCAACACTCAAATCCGCTCTAAATTGGTGGTCAATAACACCACATGCACAAATGCCATAGATATAGCCAACCTGCTGGCAGATAGGTTCAGTGAAAATTTCACCCCCCTGTCCCCCCCTTCAGTACACTACGACATCACCCAACACCTGCCTCCCTTCCCTCATCACCATGGAGTAGGTCCTTAATGCCCTCTCAAAGGCAAAAAATAAAGTCCCCATGGGACCTGATAACATCCTTGCCTATATCCTACATGAACTCAGGCATGAGCTCTCAGCTCCATTAGACACCCTCTTCAGCCAGAGCCTGAGCACTAACTTCATCCAGCTGCATGGAGGACAGACACTTTCATCCCTCTACACAAAGGTGGCACATCCACTGACCCAGGCAATTATAGGCCCATCAGCCTAACTAGCCCGATCTGCAAGGCCATAGAATGTGTTATCATGGACCTTATAAAAAAGGACATTGGCAGCATCCAAATGCTGCACCCCCCACAGTTTGGTTTTGTCAAAGGAAGATTGATCATGCCTGTTAAATGTGGCTGACTTCTTCGAAACAGTCACCAAAGCAACAAACTAGGGGAAGATGGTGCGCAGTGCCTACCTTCACCTAGCCAAAGCCTTTGACACTATTCCACACTCGGGCATAATACATAAACCCTCCCAGCTAGGTATCAGCCTATATATTAGCAGATGGGTAGCTAACTGGTTCACAGACAGAACCCACTCTGTCAAAGTAGGGGAAGCCACCTCAAGTGGTAGACCCATAATGAGCAATGTGACCCAAGGATCAGTCTTGGGGTCTCTACTCTTTGGCATACACTTGTCTGACATGCAAGCCACAATCAGTGATATGTGGTTGACCAAGTTTTCAGATGACTGCAAGCTGGGTGCTGTCTTAAATTCCCCTACTGATGTGAACATCCTCCAAGAGGGCCTTACCCAAAGTAATGACTGCTGCCAGAAGCATGGCTTTAAAATGAATGCCAAGCAATCCATCATTATCCCCTTTGGTGAAAAAGTGTTATCCCACTACTTATGACATTAATAACAATGTACTAAGTATGCAATCAGTCGTGAGGGACATGGGCACCCAGGTTGATAGCAACCTGAATTTTGACCACCACATTGCCTCCATTGTACAGAAGGCTGTCTACATTGTCCACCTCAAAAATCAGGGTATGCGATCCAGGAACAAGGAGGTCATAACATCCCTGTACTCCTCCCTTATCAGACCTATTATCAAGTACAATGGCCCTTTCAGCATGTACCTTGCCATACACATGCAGCAGTTGGAGAGACCACAGACGTTCCTGACCAGGAAAATCCAGGGTCTAAAACACCTATCCTATACAGATAGGCTAAAAGCCCTGTCCCTCTACTCAGTCTCATACAGACCTTTCAGATGTGACCTGTGTCTGGCATACAAGGCCATGTCCAACCCAGCCTTGATGGAATTGCTGCATATCAGTAAGACAAATTAAACTCAAGCAACCACATGCAAGGCCTTAACCTGATCTGTGACATGAGTAGAACTTGTTGGTGGGATAGATTTGTGTCGCAAAGACCCAGCCATCTGTGGAATAGACTCCCTCTCCATGTCATGCAGAGTACCTCTCTAGCCTTCTTTAAGAGAAACCTGGATGACTTAATGGGAAACAGAACATACACCCCTGGGATCTCACCTGTGTCCCTGCTGGACAGGGGAAACAGGTGCTGACTTTGAAGGAACATGGGGAAAAGTCTTGGCTCGGCCTATAAGGGCCTCTGGGCCAATACCCTAGTATCATGCTATGAACCTATGAACCTATTACTGTAGATGTTTGCTGTATTTATTTCAGACTGTCCTGCAATGTTGTCTGAAATTATTCCCTGTGAGTCTGAACTCTGTAGTTACTGTACTGATTGAGTATTGTTTTGTTCCTTTATTAGTTGTTAATAAATATAGGTAAACCTTTTAATTGTGTCTGGTCTGTATAGAACCTAGTAAGTTTTTAGAGTACTTGTATATGTATTCAGTGACACTGTATAGCCCACTCCAATAGGCTTGGTCTTGGTCACACTTACCATATGGCTAATAGGTATATCACACAGTAGGATTCATCACCCTTTGGTAAGGGAGGGCCTTACAGTAGCTGATAAAGAGTTGGATTGTGACAGTTGGAACTATCTTTAATGTGGGCAAAAGGGGCCATAGCCAGCCTTTCCCAAGAGTGTGAGGGTGCATGTGTGTGTGTGTGTGTGTGTGTGTGTGTGTGTGTGTGTGTGTGTGTGTGTGTGTGAGTGAGATTCATAAATCAAATCTCAAAGTGTGTGTGTGTGTCAGCTACTTGGGCAGGGACACAAAGCACTGGTCTGACAGAGAGGGTGATGGATCTTTTGGCTCGGGTGCTCCGCTGAGATGTTAACCATATAGCTGTGCTGGTGGGGAGTCTTATTGGGGATCTGCAGAGAGGGAGAAACCAGCCCCAGACAGACTGTGATCTCTGTGTGCTCTGAAAGGTAATTGTACTTTACTGTGTGTGTACTTGTTATCCTCCCATTGTGTACATCCCTCACTGGTGGTATTTGTGATGATTGAGGCTCATTGATTACTGGGCCAGTGCAGGGGCATCACACTGACATTACATACTGGTGGACGCAGCTAGCATATAGCCCCTCTCAGTCTACCAATGCCATAGAGGATTATTTCACAGATTGTCCAGGTCTCCCTGACCATTCCTGACATACTCTGGCTAGGCTTGGTCAGTGTGTACTCCACACCTGAATCTGATTGCATGACACCTATGGCTAGCATACCTGGTGAGCCCCTGCAGCAGGACAACAGGTTATAGGCACTAGTAGTGGGGGGATGTTGGCTCTGGCTCAGCAGCAGTCCATACATACTGAGCATCCAACGTAAGGGAGTGGATACAGTACCAGATATTCATGCACCATTACTGTGTCCCTAGGGGTTTGGCATGTCAAAAGACACATTCCCCAAAATCTGTCGACCACCATCACATATTGTCCAACTGGTATGCAGGAATACACATTTGGCTGGCAGATGGGTCTACAACTATCAGGCACATGTACCCATTCTGCAAACATCCGGGTACTGCAGATGTCAGACTCCTATGAGGAGGTCACCCTACAGCACATATGCACCACTCTCTGTTATTGTGCACCCCAGATGCTCCTGAAATGTCCAAATGCACCTGTAGTAACACTCACCTATTTGTCAGATGTAGGCTGGATGACATGGTACTGTAACGTTGCCCATTGGGGACACCCAGCAGTCGATAGCAGAGATATGTGTAGACAGATAACAATACCTATGAACCTATATAAAACACAGTATGTCACAGTGGTCAGACCATTTCTGGTAGTCCTGGTACCATCCCAGGCTAATAGGCTATGTTAGCCCATGTGTATGCAAGGCAGCAACAACTGATGTCTCCATCAAACAGAGACACAGATGGTATCTCAAGGGTGTATGGGCTGTTAACCATCCAGTTGACCAGATTTTGCCTGAAAAGGTTTAGGTAGCTACCCTGCCTGATGTGGACAGGGTACCCATTTCACTGCAGGGTGTTTGTGTGTGACACACATGTGAGCTACAAACAAGGCCAGTTCAGGTCACTCACCAGGTTGAGGATGTGTGTGTGTGTGTGTGTGTGTGTGTGTGTGTGTGTGTGTGTGAGTGTGTGTGTGTGTGTGTGTGTGTGTGTGTGTGTGTGTGTGTGTGTGTGTGTGTGTTAACACAGTGGAGCATGACTTGCACTCATGCAGCAGTCCCAACAATGTGGAGTCTGTGATTGCCTTGCATGCCACAGTGAGTTCACTCCTGCGAAGTATGCATGACACTGAGTAGAGGGTTGTCCTTATAGCCTGTAGGTGTACGGTAGATGTTTGATGGCCTGGTATTCCCTGGTGGGGGACCTCTGTGATGTTCCCAGCTGCTGCATGTGCTTTGTGATGAGAATAATGAATGGAGGATTATGCACATTAATGGTCCTCATTGGGGGGGGGGCATGTTGTAATGCCAGTATGTTGACAATACCCACACACATACTGTACTGATAGATGGCAGGGGTATGATGTGGGTGTTAGTGATGGATAGTGCTAGCAAAGATGGATGTGTATGGTCTGTACATAATGGTGGCCGATGTATGCAGTCCTGTGATATGTTCCCTTGTTCATGTCTTTCAGGTGGGATGTATCACAGATAGAATCTGCCCTTCTCAGACGCTGAGACTGGGGCAATCATCTATGCCTCAGACTCCATCACAGGATACTGTTGGGAAGGAGTCAGCAAAACCTGCAGGAACACACTGCTCTGTGGGCAGAACTGGTAGTGGCAGTCAACAATGGAGGACACTGGGACAGGACCTACAAATAGGTCTGACACCATGCCACAGGCCTGGTACACAATGCAGGGCAAAGGGCTGCAGCTGTGGCCAGGGACCATGCTGTAGCAGGTGGAGGGCCTGCTACTCAAGCACCACTCACAGCCACTGAGGGGTTCCTCGCAAACCTTGGCGCAGCCACCACCTCCCAGGAAACCATCACTACATATGCTGAGGAGGTGTGTTGCACAGAGTCAACAGCCAAGGAGAGTGCAGGTAACACCCCAGTGGGCATCTTGTCAATACTGTAGCATTCATAGTGGTAGCCTTTACATACATGGATCCTTATGTCAAGTCAAACTGCATTTGTGGGTGGAGTGTCTTGTTATGCACACAAGTGCACACCTATTGTGAATATCAGCAATTTGGGTAGTATCACAGCTTTTACTGTATATGTTCATGATTGACATATTATCCTGCACCAGTGCAACATGTGTGTGCTGACAATACCTCTCCCCCACAACTGCATAGGTCCCTCTGGTGTGGCTGGAGAGCAGCAACTTGAAGCCGGTGAGTGTGAAACTGTCTTGTTGTGGCTCACCAATACCATAGGCATGTTGAGGGAAGCCAGTTTTCCATGCACACAACTGTTACACTTAGCCATATTGCAATATGTGTATGTTCACGTGTGGTGCGTTTAACTGTGGTCCATCATATTGGTCATCACAGGAGCCTATTCACAGGAGCTGTAACATATTGGCAAATACTGTTGTATTGCTGTTGCCACTGTGCTATACAGGGGTACATCAGTATTGTGTACATAGGTGCACTGTGTGTTAGGTGAAGTTCCATCACATACTGCCACTCCTCACATATCTCACAGGTGTATAGTAGTAGCAACATTAACTGGACATAGCTCCACTGCATGTTGTTGAAGGTCTGTCCAGAGTGTATCTGTTTTGGTCCAAATGTGTGTCATGCATGTCATCATTCAGAAAGTGTGGTCTGTATAATGTCTTTGCGTCACCTCACGTGTGTGTGTGTGTGTGTGTGTGTGTGTGTGTGAGTGTGTGTGTGTGTGTGTGTGTGTGTGTGTGTGTGTATCAGCAAACATTATAGTGCAGATAGTAATTGACATATGTCATCTTCCCCTCACAGATAAACATGGGGTTTGGGGTCTTTCCCCCTCACAACCTGATGTCAGTGTCTTATCGGACTCTGATGATGATGGTGGTCATAGTGAGGCACAGGTGGGGTTGTTGGTGGCTGAATCTGTATGATTGGTTGACATCCCACTTCCACCAACAATGTCCCCACACACAGTCAGTATGTCCACACATACTCAGTCCCCAGCAGCCACAGATATTGGACAGTTAGAGAGTGATGGCATTGAACAGGCTAGTGTGGCAACCATGGCATCTGTGAGTGTAGACACTAGCCATAGCCAGAGAACTGGCAAGGTCCCACACAGGCAGATTGACAGGGGTGCTCTAAGGAGGACTGCTGCCCGTCTAGCCCTTGCCAGAGGTGTCACAGTAGGTGTCACTCGAAGCATGTCTCAGTCTATCATGGAGGCACAGGCATGTTGTGAACAGTACACCAGATGGATGCTCAGGGTCATGGATGCAACACTACCTGCCATGTGTGACAACTCCATGGCATTTGTGATGCTGTACATCACATTGCTGATGCTGTGGATAGACAGTGGGGTGAGACATTGTCAGTGCTCAACCGTGCAATGTCTGTACTTGAACATGTGGTAGGAGTAGGGTGTCAGACACATGGATGTAAGTCAGCAACAACATCAGCTGAGAATCCACATGGCTGTGCACATTCACACTCCCATAGTGGCAGTTCCATCAGCACTACTGAAGGGAGGGTGCTATCCATACCATGCCATAGTAGTCCATGGGCACGTGGTCCTGGCCATTCTCGTGAGGGACACGGATCCAGTAGACAGCAGTCATTGTCAGGAAGTAGAACCGCACCTGGCCTCGGGCCTGGTGGTGCCAGTGACACTCATGGCAGAACCAGTTCCCATGTCCATGGCCAGAGATGGTGAACTGTACAACCTGTCATGTATTGTCCAAGGCTGTCCAACATAACCATGTGTAGGGCTAGCACATGGCTTGACTGTGTGCATACACACACTCACACATCACTTTTACATGCAAGTCGCCACCAGACACACACAGTTCCTCTCCATGGCCTAGCTGAACACCACCCCTCCAGACACATACACATGATGTCAACTGTATGGCCCAGCCTAAGCCTTTGTCAACCCCACACCCTGTGCATATGATATTACCTGTGCCACATCCCTGTTATCCATACCATTGATGCAGGAACAAGCTAATGTGCGTCTGATGCACAGGGTGAATATATGCCAGTGTGTAGTATAGTAATCTTATGCCATGCAAGGTGCTGTCTGCTGGCAATTGTCGTGGGTACACATTGAAGTGTATGTACCTTTCTGTCATGATGCATTATTGCTGTTAGTATTGCTGACTGACTATTGTCTCACATTACCAAAGCCGAGTATGGTGGAATGGAAACCCAGTGACTTTTTCATTGCCAAGGTACGACTTTATATGTACATGTTTACCTAGGTGCGTATGCATGCAACAGTGTGTGAGAGACAATGGTGGCAGACAGGGTAACCTTGCATGCATACCCCCTGTCACAGCCAGCTAGCTTTCATACATGTCACCTGTGTGTTCTGTAGAACCACAGGTTCTTAGATACAGAGGAGGTTACTAGAGTACTGACCCTGGGTCCCTTATAAGCCTAGCCATTACTTTATCCCAAACAGTGTCATCAATCAGCACCTGATGCCCTTGCCATTGCTGGATACAGGTTGAACAACAGGGACAGATTTTTTTGCCCATCCACTCAACCTAGATGCAGTTAATGAGGGTATGCATGGTACTGTGTTTGACATGTTTGGGGGCAGTGTAGTCCTGACACAGGGCAGCCTCTGGGAGCCAAACCTGACTCTCCAGCATGTGTTTCTACTATATCATATGTGAGTCAGGCCTCTCATGCCGGGAATGCGCACAGAGTTATACTCTCGTACATCGGGCAGCTGTTGAAGGGCTGAGCACAACATTGCCATCTAGGCATGGCATAGACACCTGTGGACAACCTAAATGACCAGTGGGGCAGTACTGATTACAAGCTGTCTGCGTGGAACAGGTGTTGAGGGCTATGGCTGACCTTTGTGGGTGTTAACATAGACTTTAGAGTTTCTGCTGATGTCTGCATAGGTGCATAGCAAACCAGCCATGCTGCTAATGTATTGTTTTATGGACTGAGGACTATTCAGAGATAATGTCCACCTTTTGTCTGCTTGGGGTCCCTTTATCTATGTGGTGAACCACATAAAAGCAATTCCTGCTCACTGTCACTACTTGTTGCCTGAATGCAACATTGCTGCCATCCTGAGTACCTAGGTCTGTCATCACAGTCTATGTGCTTTTGGGGTTGGTGCTCATGTGGGAAATACTGGGGACATGTCCTTGCCATATGCAATGCTGACACTGTTGTCTGCATTCAGCTTGAGGCCAGGACCTTGACACCATTCCATACCCATTGTATGGCCCATTGCATTGTGTTTACGGCAGTTTGTGGCTCAATGACAGATTGCACAATACTTAAAGTTGACACAACCTTAGGCTGTATCTACATATGTGGGTGTTGGCAGTTAGCATTCATGCCTATATACATGTGGGTAATTGGGAAGCTGCAGGTAGTCACAGGGCCTTCACATGTCTACATATTGCACACACATAGGCAACACAGATTGTGGTTGCCACCTTATCAAATGTGGACTGTGGGACACATCTTGTAGTAATATGACAGTTGGCAGGACATACTATATGCATGGCAATTGCAACACACATGACTTCCTTTGGTTTGCTACTATGATAACTTATTTGTGTGACATTACCTTAGTTTATGCTATTTGTCATAACATTACAGTGCTTCTGATGTGCAATAACTGCTCTGTGCAACTAGTAGACAACTGTATGAAATGTCTGTTGTCCAAAACTCTCGGGACCGCTTTATTGTTTCAGTTTTTATCACAGGTCACACCTTAGCAAACATGGACTGGAACCTGCAGGGTGGTACAGATGGTGGCCATACCTGTGACCTCTACACATGTCTGCAGATTGTCGATATGTTTGACACAAATTTTACTTCTGTTTGTCATAACATTGTAGTTTTCTGGCAAACTGTTTGAAAATCATAATACACTAACATTACAGATTAATGACGGACATTGTCATGTAACAACACATACCCTTTGGTAATTGCATTCAACTGCACAACCTGTTCTGGTATCTACCTTTCATGCATGTCACAGCAATATCTGAAGGTTGTGCTCAATGTTTGGTCTTTGCCCCACTTTTACATATGGCTTTCACCAGATGTCTGTTTGTGAGGGGTTGAGAGGTATGCTGGTGTCCATAACACAGTTAGACTGCTGCAAGGGGATGTACATACATACACACACACACACACACACACACACACACACACACACACACACACACACACACACACACACACACACACATGCTCATGACCTGCCCTTGCTGACAGTAGAATCTCTACCTGCCTAGTTTTACAAACAATGCTGCTATATACATAACACAAGCAGCACAGAACTACTATAGCATTGCAGTGTTTGCCACTACTATTCAAGTAGGTGACAATTGCAGGGGCTGTTAGGATTGCCAATGGGGGGTTCACAGGCTCTTAAGATGGTGGATCCATCTGAAACACACACAAACTGCTACATGGGGACATGCATTGAAACACACATGCACACAGAGTTGACACGTTTCTGATTAGAAGACCTACCTATCTAGTTATGTAGAATACAGACTGACAAGATTATTGCAGGTACCACAGTGCCTTTGTATTAGGAAATGTGCAACTGTGCTTGTGAGGTGGATGACATCTGTAGGGTCTGTGAATATGTTGGAAATGGGGGAGTTAACAGGGTGGAACATGCACACAAAATGGTATAACCATTGCATACACACAGGCAAGACAACCACAGTCACAGGAGATATGCATATAGAAACACATACATTCACCCAGTTGGCAATGGTCAGATTAGAGCTCCTACCTATCTACTTGTATGCACTATAGTGCTACATATATTTTACATGCACCATGGAGATTATATGCCAGGGATATAAGTCACAACCTCCTGCACCAATAAATCTTGGGAATGCCTTCATGGTTGGTGGGATAAACCACCCGAAATAGTGACTGTTCTCACATATTGCTCTTACAAACCTAGACAAGTGATAGGGTAACAGACTTTGCATCGCCATGATGTTTCAGGCGGGTATGATGTCTGAAGCTGACGTGTGCAACTACAGCAACTGTCACGTATTTGCCAATGATTTGTCATAAAACCCCATTGTTAGGAGACGTGGACCACATTTATGTTGCAAACATCTGGACATTCTGCATACATCTGTACAGATGAGTGGTATGGCCTGTAAAGTTTAACATGGTGCATGTAAGGTGGATGACAGCAACAGGCTCTTTAAAGTAATGTCATGGGGAGGAGGTCAACACATTTTAAAATGGTATAACCAACACACACAACAGCCACAGGGGATATACTTCACACGCAAACATATACAGTAGTAGAGTTGGTCATATTGAGACTCAAACCCCCACCTACTTACTTTTCTGTACTACAGTGTTGCCTATTTATCACATGCACCACATAGCTTATATTCCTAGAAAGTGTTCAACAATGGATCTAAGGTTGATAACATGATCAGACCCTGTAAAGTAATGCAATGGGGGGGGGGCACCAGGGTGGAACAGGCCCCAAAATGGTATAACCAACCCACCCTAGGGATATAGGTCTCACACACACACACACACACACACACACACACACACACACACACACACACACACACACACACAGACACACACAGTCACACAAAATTGACAGTGCTGAGATTAGAAACCATACCTATCTAGTTATTTGTACTATAGTGCTATGCCATTATCGCACAAGCCACAGAGCTTACAGGACTGACAAGTGTCCAAAGGTACTTCTAAGGTGAATGACATCTGCAGGGCTGGTAAAGTAGGGCAATGGGAAGTGTACTGGGTGGTCAAAATACTTTAACCTACAAACACACCCACACAGTTGCCAGTGTTGAGATTAGAACCCTTATCTATCTAGATATATGTACTATAGTGCTACATATTTATAATGTGCACCACTGAGCTTATATGGCTAAAGAGTGTCCAAAGGTACTTCTATGGTGGATGACAGTAGCAAGCCTTGTAAGGTAGGACAGCTAGGTGCACCTTAACTGTGCCTCCCCACCCCCATCAGACAGGATCACCCACAGCTACCCGGAGGTGGCACATATGTGATATATCTGGATCTGTTGAGTGTGATAGGCATATGTGTATATATATATATATATATATATATATATATATATATATATATATATATATATATATGTGTGTGTGTAACATATACAAATATATCAATTATAGACAGGCAAAGACAGGGGGAGGAGAGACAGACAGAGATGGATAGAGATAGAAACAGATAGACAGGCAGACAGACAGACAGAGACAGCCATAGAGAGAGAGAGAGAGAGAGAGAGAGAGAGATAGAGAGAGAGAGACACCCTGAAAGGCATAGAGTGATGTCCTTATGCAGACAGTTGCACATCGATAGCAACCACTATCATGTGCCAGTATGAAGGTGACTTCCATTGTGTAATAGTAGTCAGGCAGGGGTTGTAATCTCACCTCACCTGCCTTCTGTGTGTGTGTGTGTGTGTGTGTGTGTGTGTGTGTGTGTGTGTGTGTGTGTGTGTGTGTGCTTTTGTAGGTTAAAGTAATTTGAGGCCTTTTCCACCCAGTAGACTTTAAAACTGCCCTACTTTACAAGTCTTGCTGATATCATCCACCTTACAAGTACCTTTGGACCATCTTCAGCCCTATAAGCTCAGTGGTGCACATGATAAATATGTAGCACTGTAGTATATATAAGTTGATGGGTAGGTGTTCTGATCTCAGCACTGGCAAGTGCGTGTGTTTGTAGGTTAAAGTATCTTCAGGCCTTTTCCACCCAGTAAACTTCAAATCAACCTTTCTTTACAAGGCTTGCTGATGTCATCCACCTTAAAAATACCTTTGACAGTTTTGCAGCCCTATAAGCTTTGTGGCGCATGTGATAAATATGTAGCACTGTAATACATATATCTAGATAAGTAGGGGTTCTAATTTCAGCACTGGCAAGTGTGTGTTTGTAGGTTAAAATGTGTTGAGACATTTTCCACACAGTAGTCTTCAAAACATATCTGGACAACAGAGTTGTATAATCAGATGCGGGTTTCTGCATAGGCTGTAATTCTCTAACTGTAGAAGCATGCCAGTAAGACCTTCAATAGGAAGAGATAAACTCCATTCCAGAGGTAGCTATAGTCTGGTCAAGGATTTTGTGTGTTAAAGCTGAATGCCTGATGAAGCTGTGTAAACAGTCCAGCACCTCAGTTATATACTGTGTGATAAATCACCTGGCTGTGTTCTATCCTTATTAACTGAGTCATATCCTGGTGTGGGTACAGAGTGCATTGGACTGAGCAGAGTTTTCCATAATATGTGTGGTATATTCTACATAGCACTGTGATTTCCTGGTATGTGAGTGGCAGATCAGTAGACAGTTATGCGAGGGAAGCGCTGACAGACATTTGTTTACTGACCCCATACACTACAGGGAACTATGTTACAGCAGAAATTGTTCTAGTGTGCACATTCTATGTGTGTTTGGCCAGTGGTTCCCCTCCCTCTTATATGTGTCTCTTGTCCTTCTGTAGTGCAGTCATGGCCTTTGTCCACAGTTGCTGCTGTTATGTATTTGTAGTTATAGTGTGAGTGGGGTAGAAGTCATAACATCACACACAGGGTTACAGACCTCACACCTCTGGCTGTACCTGTTGTGAAGATTGATGAAGTCTGCCAGCCTAGCTAGATAGAATTTGTAGATAATTCTGTCATTTGTAAATATTAATATAAGCTAAAGTCTTGTTCTCTTAAATGTGGAAAGACAGTATTGGATGTTGAACTGAAAAAAAATGTAACAACAGCGCACTCTGCTGTAAGAAAGCTGATAAGTCAAGCATTGTAAAATTCTCTGATCTAAAACTCGGAGCGAGATGTCTAGATGAAGGAATTCTGGCTATTGTTTTGAGACCAGAGTTAATTGCTAGAATTTGCAAGTATAATTGATTTTATTGCTCTGGCTTCCTGACCAACTGCAGGATCAAATGGACTATTAACCTCTGAGTTTCTGTTTGCCTGGGAACCAGAAAGAAATAATGTAATCTGAAATGAATCAGTGGTACTGTGTTATCAATTTAAGCACAGAGAGGCTCAGGGCATTTAGCATTTTGTCTTCATAACATCCAACATCACCATCACTACTTTGCTCTATGTGTAAGTTTATTTTAGAACTGTGTTTTCTCTTAGATATAGCTAGGAAATAGGAAGGTTAGAGTAGTTTTTTTCTGTATTGATGTCAGAACTATTCTACTGTATTATTTTAAGCATTTTCCTGTGATCTCTGAACTCTTGACTAGCACTGCATAGTAAGAAGTATTGTCTTGTGTTTTTATTATTTATTATTAAATATTTTTAAACCTTGCAACTGTGGTTGTTTTGTGCAGAAATAATTTAAGCTCTAAGACTACATTGCATGTATATAGTGATACTGGCCAAGCCACTCCAATAAGCCTTGACTGTTCAGTTACAATTACCATATGGATAATAATATTGCACAGTATAATTGGACACCTTTTCATAAGGGCCTTTTGGTAGCTGATAAATATTACTGGGTGGTGGCAGTGATTTCTACCATATAGTCCGTGTGAAAGGGGCACAGCTGGAGAACCTGTGCCAGCCTTCCACAGGAGTGTTTGCATGGTTGTAAATAACTCTTATTCTCAAAGTGTGTGTGTGTCAGCTCCTTGGGCAGGGACATGCAGCATTGGTTGGACAGAGAGGGTGATGGAGGTTTTAGCTTGCCCGCTAGGCTGAGGTCTGGACCCTATCTGGTGGTAGTGGTGAGGATTGAGGGTCCTTAATTGCTGGGCCAGTGCACGGGCATCACATCTGTTAAGCGGGTTGTGCATCATTGTGCCCATTGATCTGCTGTGGTTTTCAGATGGTTTGTGTTGCACTGTTATTGTCAGGCTACAGGTTGGCCAAAGTTGACAGACTCTTACAGATGGACATCAGGACAGGCCCATATATAACAGTTAGACACAGGCCCAGACATGGGGTCAGGCTCTTAATATTGCTCTTCCAAACTTACACAGTTGGTGGAATGGCTTTGTATTAGCTTGCAATTACTTTTGGCATCTTCATCTCTACTGTCTGTCATTGCTGTTTTCACATCAACCTTTAATTGGTTTGCCAATAGTTTGTCAGGCAAATGTAATGTTATGACAAGCAGAACAGATATATGAGGCATATGTGTGGACATTCTGTGACACCCTGTCATTCCATGGGTATGGATGGTACCCACTTGTTGTCAGTACTGACACAGTAACATGGCAGCCTTTATATCCTGGCAGTCGACTTGTCACAACCTGCTGTTGTAGTAGGCACTATGTCGGTTACTCAGACCTGTATACTGTCCATATATGTGGCCCCCTGTCCCTCCATTGTCCAGCTTTCCTGCAGTAAGAAATATTGAGCTGTGGCTAGTGTGTAGAACTCCTACCATTGGCATAGCTGATATGCAAAACAGTTGCCACGGCCAGTCTCGAACCATGGACTCTAACAACTACACTACTGTACTTAGACCACTAAGCCCCAATAGCCACCAGTAAGTGGTGTCTACTTGTTGACACTATTAGCCACAAACATACATAGCACATTGACCCCTGTATATTGCAGAAATGGAACAAGTTATCAAGTTGATTGTGACAGCCCTGGTAATGTGTGGCCTGCTACTATCACCTTACTGACATAGATGTTACTGCAATTCTATGTGAACACAGGTGTGTTGAGGGGAGGGGGGCATACCTCTCAAGTGTACACATCTTCCCAGACTTTGCAGATGTTTAGCTCATAATTTTGGCCCATTTTACATAATACTGTGGTTGTGTGGGAAATAATGGTGAATACATTAGAGACTGAAGTTGGAAAGTAATGACAGACATATGAGTTTCAGACTTCTTGACCTTCAGAGAATTCATGCTACTGCAACAACTGTCATTCTATCAACTTGCTATGTTTGCAAGTGCAATATTTATGATTTGTCCCTGTTGTATTTGTGGCCCCCTGTCCCTCCATTGTCCAGCTTTCCTGCAGTAACAAATATTGCCTTCTGGACAGTGTGTACAACTCCTACTGTAGATGTAGCTGACATGCAAAATAGCTGGCACAGCCAGGCTGGAACCACAGGCATTGTAAACCGCAGTACTGTATTTAGACCACTAAACCACAACAGCCAACAATAAGTGTTGTCTACTTCCTGACAGTATTAACCATGCACAGACATAGCACACTGACTCCTGCATATTGTGGGCATGGAAAAAGTTAGCAAGTTGATTGGGACAGCCATGGGAATGTGGGCTGCTATTACCCTACAAACATAAATGTTACTGCATTTGTATGGGAATACGGATGTGTTGGGGGGAGGGGGGCATGCCTCTCAATTGTACAAATTACCACAGACTGTCCAGATGTTTGCTTCATATTTCAGGTCCATTTAGCACAGTATTTTGTTGACCTGGAAATTTCTGGCATATCATTACAGACCGGAGTTAGAAAGTAATGACAGATATTTGATTTTCAGACTTCTTACCCTTCAGAAACTTAATGCAACAGCAAGACCTGTTGTAATATCACTGTCTACATTTGTCAGAGCAATATTTCATAACCGTCCCTATTTGTGGGCCTTTGCCACACATTTCTTTATGGCTTTGTACAGATATCTTGCTGTGAGAGGCTGAGAGGTGTGTATGGGACTCCAACATTAACATCCATGCATGTGACCTATGACTCTGCAGTGTCTTACTCCCCCCCCCCATATACTGCATTGAGATTTGGCACCTTGGGGACTACTGCATGTTCCGGGGCAGAGAGTATTTGGTGGACATTTCCTGTTGTCCTACATAGCTGTCAGTTGTCTGCTTCTATCCCAGTAGCCCACCCCATTCCCTTGCATACATGCAACAATACCATGGATATGCTACACAGTCTACTACTCCATTCATTTGTTGTTAAGAAGAGTGACTTACTTTGTGCCTACAGCTGTTGGGAGGACAGTGCTTCAGGGATGACTCTGTCAAATGCATGAAGTACACAGCCTATACATGGTAAGGTACATGTAGTGTAATATGTGTGGCATACCTTTTACTGTATGTGTGAGTTGGCATGAGGTGTGAATCCCTGAGCCCATAGGGTGTCAGTGTATGCGCTATGCATTGCCTCTTTGCCAAGGCCAGAGTGTACTGGGCATGCCTATGTCTGCCTACAGGGACAGGCTGAGGAGGGTTCATCCTCTGAGTCCCCGTGTGCCTGTGGTGACTTTGGCAATGGTGGGGGGCTGTGTCCCCCTTCCCTGTGATGTTCCTGTCACAGACGTTTCCACAGGATCATATTGTACAGCATGGCAGATACTATGAACTTGTGTGTAGATGTGGCTGAAATGTACTGTAGGGCTCCATCAGATATGTCAAGGCAATGGAACCATGACTTGAACATCCCAAAGACAAACTCTACGATGTTTCTAGTTTGTGCATGTGTCCCATAATGGCATTCTTCAGTGTGTGTGTGTGTGTGTGTGTGTGCGTGTGTGTGCGTGTGTGTGTGTGCGTGTGTGTGTGTGTGTGTGTGTGTGTGTGTGTGTGTGTGTGTGTGTGTGTGTGTGTGAGTGTGTGTGTGTGTATGTGCATTTCTGATGGGTGTCATCATCCACAGTTCCAGCGCATAACCATCATCCCCCACTAGATGGCCATACATGATGTCCCCCCCTGGCAAATGCCTAGTACAGCTGTGAGGCATGCCAAATGAGAGAGTCGTGATAACTGCCAGGACTGCCAGCACACACATTGATGATAATGCCTGGGGATTGCACATGACTTGGAAGTTGATGGAGTGATAGCCCTTGCAGTTCACATAGACTCTACCATCCTCACCGGGAGTTGCTTTTATGTGCACATGAGTGCAGTCTATGGTACCCAGTACCTCTGGGTAGTGTGCTACATGGTAGAAGAGATGCATATTTTTGGTTCTCTTCTCAGGGGTGTTGGGGAAATAAATGTGCTCACTGGCATGTGTTAGCATGACATCCAGGAAATGGTGGAGTACCGTGGATGCAGATGCCTGTGAGATCCCCATGATGTCCCCAGTAGGTCATTTGAAAGTACCTGTAGCTAGTATTCTTAAGGCTACACATACCTTTGTTTTCACTGGTATGGGTTCCCCTCTGTTGGCTCTGGGTCTGATGTGAGGGTGGCAGAGCTTGGTGAGTTTTTGTAGTATGTCCCTGTCCACCCTGTAGCGTTTTACTATCTCCAGCTCATGTAGCCCCTGAAGGGATACCCTGGATCTGAACACTCTTCTCCTCCTTAGTCTGGGCAGGTTATCAGCATCATCCTCATCACTGCCCTCAGTCTGTAGCACATAGAGATGTAGCAAAGCAGCAACAGCCCATATCATTTTGTCAGTTAAAATTCCCAAGGGTGTACTCCAATGGTGCAGAGTATATGGGGAAATCAGATTGTAGGGTCTCTGCATACTTTATACTGGTATGCTACAGATGCAGCCTGTGGGATTGGCTGACTATGATAAATTCCACCTGCCAATTACATTACTGAGGGGTTTGAATGGCCCACTGTGAATGACAGAGGCCTTATTAGTCATTTATAGTTGATTGCCTTTTGTCTGCTATATCATTTTTTTTTTTCAATTTCCTCCAGCTTTAACCGGTGGAGCTAGTGTAAACACTGCTGAGAAGAAAGGGCCCTCCCCTGTACATGAGCATACTCAACATTTCTTTCATAAGCTAAGCACAGCTAAGCAGCCTCAGACACACACCCCTGCTTAGCTGTGCTTAGCTGAGTGCAAACAAAAGCCACGGAGCTCCAATGTGCTTACACCAAGCATGACACGCACCCTTATCGTGTCAGCTGCCTTTTTGCCTACACCACCAAGTTGTAGCCCCTACACGGTTAGGTACCTGCAGACACGGTGGCCCATTTTGCTATTCAGTAAACAGCTCATTTGCATATAGCTAATTCCTTATACCCTAGTTACAGCACTACACAAGACCCCATGTCCTTAGGAACCACTATAACCTGTCATTGTATGAGTCTGCATGCTGGCCAGTATAATGGGGACATTCATTTTACCTTTACTACTCCCATTTTAATTAATTTATTTTATTTTTTGCAAGATCGCATGTTTGGGCACTGCTGTGCTCCACTTAAACATGGCATATGTGCCAAAAAAAATTTTATTTCCTACATTTTGCATCAGTTAAACATGCCAATGACCATTGGCATGCCTAATGCTCCTAATACATCCTTTACTTTTGGTTGTCACGGCCCCATTTTATTTTCACTCCTATACACAGGAGTGTGTACACAGTAACTGTGTACAGGAGTGTACACCGTTACTGTCTGCATACATCTGTAATGCAGACACGACTGCTGCATGGATGCCTGTCTGCTTCCTGGATCGGTGAATCACCTAATTTGCATGATTTTCACCAGCAAATGAAGTGATTTACATTCTGTGATCACATCCATGGTAGCATACTGCTGGGAGGCTCATGTCCACCCCCAGCCTTGCTTCCTGGATCACTCTGCCTCCGAACTCTGTGTTCAGGCTGCAGCACTATGCTTACACAGAGATTAGCTCCGTATAAGCGTTAATAAATTACCCCCTGTATCTTTAAAGGCATTGTTCATTTTATTTATTTCAATGGATAAAACAAATGTTATTATTGTAAACTAATTGTTATGGTCCAGAATACCTATCTGTCTGTCTATCTATCTTTATGTGTCTGTGTATAATACACACACACACATATATAAATATATATATATATATATATATATATATATATATATATATACACACACACACACACACACACACACACACACACACACACACACACACACATATGGGTCTACTTTGTTTCGCTGAATCTCCTGCAATCCTGGAGTTAGTATATATAATTAGTGTGGGGTTCAACCCCCCCCACATTGAGGGGTGTGGGGAGCATAGCCTTCCACCTTGTTTGTTTTTTATTGTATTTTACCAAAAACCTCAAAACGATAGATTTTAAACAATAGACATGCATAGTTGCAACACCAATGACTAACTCTCTCCAAAAGACAATATGTACTCAAACTAAGTGAGGGGCTATGCCCCCCACCCCCCTAACAATATATATACTAACTCCAGGATCACACTACAGTGGGGAAAAGGACATATACCTTTTACTTGCCTTACAGTACTCTACACAGTGCCATATATACTAATTGCAGTTCAGTGAAATGAGTTTT
Source organism: Protopterus annectens (assembly GCF_019279795.1). Classification (NCBI taxonomy): domain Eukaryota; kingdom Metazoa; phylum Chordata; order Ceratodontiformes; family Protopteridae; genus Protopterus; species Protopterus annectens. The sequence continues at coordinate 641,045,191 of NC_056732.1, forward strand.
TGGTAATTTGAGTTATCGGTGAAGTGGTTGGGGTGAAATGAAATTCAGAAACGCAGTAGAAAGTGTGTTTTTTAGTTAGGTGTTGTTGTAGGTGGAGGGGATCTTATTTACTTGTGCAATGTAGTTTTCAATGTTATGAAGCACACTTTCAATGTTTGGGTTTTCATTGTTTTTAATTTTCGATGTTATGGTCTCAATGTTATGAAATTCAGTGTTATAAAATTTCAGTGTTATGAAGTTGACCCATATATATAAATATATATATATATATATATATATATATATATATATATATATATATATATATATATATATACACACACACACACACACACATACACACACACACACACACACACATACACACATACAGGTGTATATAAATATATATATTGTTAGTGACAATATCAACTGTATGATCTGTCTCGTTTATTGCATATGGCTGATTAGGCAATTGATTGACAGGCGTGCAGGATCAGCAGGCCCCAGGTAGGGGAATATTCCCTATCCGTGACAAATTTGCAATGTTGGAGTTAGTATGTATAATTATCATAGGGGCACAGTCCACAACATGTGGGGTGCAGAGGGGGGGTGCTTGCCTCCATGCTAAAAATTATTTTCTACTTTGTGTTTTTAATTAATATTGCATGCACCAAGGCTGCTTCTTGACATATTCATAGTGAGCATATTTTCAACCTCTTAGTGTGAGAAATCTGAAGAAAGCCTAAAGTAATATAGGGAGAAAGATCCAAAAATAGGGAATGATTTTAAATATTGCTCTTAAGAACTTAGAAAGCTGCTGAAGTAACAGGTTTTGTGCTAGTATACACAGCTGAAAGATATAATAGTGAGGTGTCAACTTGTATGTTTTCTACCATATGTTGTTAACATTTTGCTGGTCAACTTTGGGTGTTTCTTTTAATATATGGTACAACTATACATACATATATATATATATATATATATATATATATATATATATATATATATATATATATATTATTCCACTTTCTGTATGCTTTATGTGTTCCATCAGATGTACACAGCAATTAAGCAATAAAGTTCTTCAGCTTTTGCGTATCCTTTGTCAGCTACCAGTCGTAGATGCACAGTGTCTTGAAACTGTTGAATTACTTTCAGAATTGCTTTAGGCAGGTACTTCTTCTGCCTTTTTTTCCCAGCAAAATCAATGTAGTAAGTCTCATATTTTGCATAGCTACCATTGTTTTCTGCTTTTTATATGAAAGACTCAAAGTGATAATGCATTGTTAATTCGTTGTCTTTTCCCACAGAATTTCTGTTTCTAAAGCACATGCTTCAACATTTTGCCTCAGGCTCTCAGTTCTTAACAGTTTCTCCAGAATTTGTAGCTATCACTGATAACCTACTGGGAAAACCAGCTGTTAGCTGAAGTGGGAAAAGTTGTTTAACAAGATTTCTTTTTAAAATCAGATGTTATCTTATTAATGCTAAAAGGTTAGGTTGTTCCAAGATCACAGAAGAACAGTCATTTTCAAAGTACATTTCAGAAGGGTTGTTGTAAATACTCCTGTGTGTTACTTTTAATCCTCAAGAAACTTGTCACATTTTAACTTAATTAAAGAAGAAAACAACAATAATACCTAGATGCTTCTTGGAATAGACAATATGGTTGTTTGAATCATGTGTGGGTTTAATAAACCAAAGAGAATATATATATTAAAGATCAAACGATCAGATTTATTACCTATTCTTTTTGCTGTAATTATGCTATTACCATGTAAAGTGGACCTTCTTATTGTAAAAATAGGTAGGTTTGCTTTAGTTAAATCAGTGGAGTTTAAGAAATCTGAGTTTTTACGTACAGTATGCTGAGCAGTTGTCTAACTGCATCCAGACTGTGTCGTCTTTCAGCACCGTCTGATTATGTCATAAGGGTGAGAAAACAGTACACATGGTTCAAAACCTTGAAGTGTTGAAATGAAGAGAGCTTCACTATGCCATGAACAGGTACTAATATTCTGTAACATTTCTTACTGAATTTCATTACCTGTTCTGAGTATAGCACAAACATACTTCCTAGGGCACCTGATTCTGCTCATGTTCTCTGGCACAGCGGCCCTACCTGTATATCAGATTTGGAATTGCTACTATAATCTCTGATGTATAGATGGTGCAATATGGCTAAAGGGCTGTCATGCACAGGTGTTCCACCTGTATGTTTGCATTGTTATCATACCTGCATTCATCTCATCCATAATGATGGGTTTGCAGGTCCACTGGCACACCCGGGAATTTATTCTATTTTGCAAAACAACTCTTTGAGTTAATGCCATTGAAGTTTGGAGGATAACTCACCTGTTGATGTACATGATTTCTGTATCTCTCTCTCTCTCTCTCATATGACTAAAGCCTACAGTACAATACCATCTGTGTATGGAATTCAGTACTGCAAGCAGTCTGGTTTCCCACCAGGAAATGTCTACAATACTTAATCCCCAATAAAGGTGGAGCTGTCTTGCTAAGGAAACAAGTCAGTTCAATGAAATTACTTTATTACAGCATTAATCCAACCATTGTAGAATGCAAACACACATTACTGTAGGCTAACATTGCAGTGCTTCGCATATCCCTAGTTTTCTTCCTAAGAGTGATCATTCCTTGGTAGACCATTACTTATTAGTTATGTTGGTGTTATTACACTGCAAGACAATCATTATACATTTTACCAGGACTCCCATCATGTACCATTTCTCTTTTGTTACTTTTTATTTGAATATAAAATCATTTAGTTATTATTGTCTGATTGTCTGACCAAGAGACTGATTCATTGTGCTGGTGTCTATACCACTTTACATGCTAAAATCTTTTGGAGACTACAGAAAACATATATCTTCTACCTAGTGTTTTATCCTTTCTTTTGCATCATCAAAATGCAGGACAGCATGACTCAGAATTAGGAAGCATCTGGCAGCCGCTTAGCATACAATGAATGTAAATGCAAGTTTAAATTTAGTAAGTATAGTTCTAGTAAAAAAAAAAACAAAACAAAAGTAAAAAAATATGTGTGCATGTATGTGTGTGTGTGTGTGTGTGTGTGTGTGTGTGTGTGTGTGTGTGTGTGTGTGTGTGTGTGTGTGTGTGTGTATATATATATATATATATATATGTGTGTGTGTGTGTGTGTGTGTGTGTGTGTGTGTGTGTGTGTGTGTGTGTGTGTGTATCAAAAAAGGTAAACAAAACACCTTTACACTTGATCTTTAAGTAAAAATCTTTGGAAAATTAGAGGTTTATATGTTGCTGCTGTTTTCAGGAGTTTAGTTGAGTACAACACTTCAAGACCTCAAGGATTTTAAAGCAATCTGCAAAGAATTTCTTGCAGCTTTTTCTTATCATGTAAAGTGGGCTGACTGATTGTTAAATATGTATTTTTTAATTTAGTTACAGAAACAGAGTTATACTTATTAAATATAAAAATATATGTTTTGATATAGCGTACGCTGATCTTCTGTCCAATTGTTTTCTGATTCTTTCTCATCTGGTGGCATTTCTAATGATGGCATAAGGGATGCAAACAGTGTGCAGTTTAATGCCTCAGGATATTGAACTGAAGGGATGATCTCTACATCATAAATAGGTAATAAGGGTTTAACATTCTGTGCATTATATGTTCTGGGTATAACAAAATCTTACCCAAGAACTTGGCAGACACCGGAGTTCTGTCAATGTTTTCCAACACAGCAACTCCAACTGTGTGTCAGACCTCGTATTGCTGTCATGCAGCCTGATCTGACTTACAATTGGAGCTCCAGGGTCATGAAGCAGTTCTGCTTAGTGTCTCTAATTGTAGGGTAACAAGCCAGTCATAATTATATTATCTCCTTTCAAGATGAGAAACAGGTTTTGAGAGCCATTAGTTCACAAGGGAATTAAGTGTATTTTTGAAAACAGAACATTTGGAGTCATCCTCACAGAAGTTTGGGAATAGCTCACAGTACATCAAATAATGCATATGCATAATCCGAGTCTTTTCTTCCCAGCTTCAGAAGCCTACAGTACAGTTCCACCTGTATATGGAACTTAGTACTCCATGCAGTCTTACTTAATAACTGTTTCTCCCTGCAGTACCTATTCCCAAATAAGACGGAACTTCTACCTTTCTGAGAACTCATTCATTTCAAGGAACATTTTTTTCCATTCCAGTGCTAAATCAATTGATACATAACCTTCAGACAAACATACTTTACTACAGGCTGTCATCGTGGTGATTTATATACTTCTAGTTTTCATCCCTAGGAATGATCATCCTATGCCAGACTATTATTAAATCATAATATCTGTGTTAATACACTATATGCCAAGCAATATACACTTTACTAGAAATTTTAATCTTTTTAATTTCTGTTTTATGACTTTTTAGTTGAATATACATGCAAATAGTTATTGATTTATTGACAGTTATCTGAGTGAATGATTGATTGTCTGTTTCTCTTTCAATTAAAATGCAAGACAGGAACGGCAAGCAGAATAGAGTCTGAACTCTGTTTTAATAAATACTGTCACAATGAAGCGCTTTTCATTTGCTTACAAAGCAAACTTCTTCAGATTACAAGTAAACCATGCAAAATGCATTTAAATAGTAACAGGTGATACATTTTACCTATCACAGCGAACCTTTCCAAAATACATTACTTAAAGAAACACTTTCCCATTCAAAACTACTACTAGTTACTACAAATAAAACAAAATAGCAGTAGTTACCAAACTAGCAGTATTTAAAAACTTTCAAATAATTCTAAAAACTAAACTGCTATAAACTGTTTAACTAAAAACTTTAACATTTTAAATTCCTCACTTATATATACCAAGTTATAAAACTAAGAACCTCAACTAAACATTAGAGGTACTACAATCGAACATACTACCTATAACACTGTTAAACTAAACAGTGCAATATATATATATATATATATATATATATATATATATATATATATATATATATATATATATATATATATATATATATATATACATATGTATTTTAAAGTTTAAATATATGGTCATAGACCAGGTAGTTTTAGATATTAGGGGAGGACCGTTACCTTAACGTCTAGAGGAATTATAATTGTTTTGGCAAATTAAATTGAATGCCTACAATCTTCCTGGACTAAATGAAGTTTGTTCCATCAGTTGTATTTTGAAATTGAAAAGTTTGCAAAGATGAAATTGTCTTTAAAAAAAAAAAAAAAATATATATATATATATATATATATATATATATATATATTGTACTGTTAAGTTTAACAGTGTTATATGTAGTATGTTTTTTTGTAGTGAGTACCTCTAATGTTTAGTTTAGGCTGAACTTGTGGAAAAGAGGAGCAGCATTGTGGAAGCTTGTATACAACTCCAAAACTCTTAACTATACCGGGAAAACTCTATTGTATTATCTGTAGTATGTTCAGAAGCCACATATATGGGGATACATCTGTGAGATGAACATATGGTTTATTATTGCAATGCCTATTCAGTATTGGCTTTTATATCTTGCATTAGGCTTGCAGCTGATATTAAATGAAAGCAGATTTTACTGAGTTGCAGCTTGTTAATTTCTAGTAGCTACTCACTCTGAGTTGTTGTCAATCTCTGTGCATTGCATTTAGCCACAGATATCCATTGTAGCTAAGCTTAGTATTTTTTATTCCACCTCTCTTTTGTGGCCATAGTACCATTAGGGTTATGACAAAACATGCATTTCTTCTGTGACCCTAGTAGACTAGGCTTATGACAAAGCATGCACTTGTATGTATAGCGTTCAAAGACAGTGCAGTATATTTGAAAATGCCTCAGACAAAATGTCTGTGGACTAAAATTCCACAGAATAGTGGCGAAAATATTTATATGTCACTTGCACTTTTTTGCAAGTATGGGCCTAGTAGAAATTATATCTATATGCGGATGTGGAGGGATATGTCCTTCTTTTTTAATGAAACCTACAAGAAGAAAAAATAACATCTAGTTTCAGCTGTCAAATCAAAGCTTGTTTTTTTTATTAATCCATCGATGCTTACGAGTCATATCTAACTCCTATAGCCATGCCATGAAAATCCACTGCCATCCACAGATTTTACAAGACAAAGCGGGAATGGAAGTAGATTGCAAGTATTTTCTTTCATATCACATACACACATCTAGGGACAAAGTAGCTTCATCAATTCACCTACAGTTTTTCTTTGGGAAGAAACTGCAGTACCCAGAGAAAACCCACACATACAAAAGGAGGGCATGCAAACTCAAACAGAAGTCATCCTGGCTGAGAAATGAACCCAGGGACTACTTGTTTTGAGATATTAACAATACTTACTGTGCCACTGTGACACAATTCTTTCATCAGGCACTGTCTTATCTACATTATTCAGCATGATAGAAACAGAGGCTAAGCTTAGCACAACTCAACTTATTTTTCTGTTTTTATGCATTAGTTTATAAAAGCAGCCCACAAAACACGTGTCCCTTTTCAGGTGCAGCCATGGAGCAGTACCTGGTTAAGTGACTTGCTTAGAGTCACACAATGGGAAAATGGATGTTGAAGGACTCAAACCCTTTACTCTTCACTACAAGAAGCAGCTCATTAACAGCTCAGAGTTGTTATCCTTTGCATTAACAGACAGGTGCTCTCTGTTGTCATTTAACTCATATGACACAACTGATAAAATAGGGTCTATATTACAATGTCAAACTCACAGGAGTTTGAACATTGTAATATCGAACTCAAAAGTCCGAAATACAAAAATAGCGAAGGCACGCACACCGATTTTCCTGGGGAAAAAAATCAGTGGGTCATTTTCAGGGCTTTGCTATTTCCTCCACTGTGATGCAATCTCAGAGTTGGTATATTTAAGTAGGGAGGTGTGGAGGGCACAGCCCCCCCATGTTGGGGGGTGTGGTGGGTGAAACCCCCCACTTTAAGTTTAAAGTGTAAGTTTTTTTTGTCACGGAACAGCAATTTTTTTCCCTGGGAAAAAAATCGCTGTGCTGTGTTTTCATAATTATTGGATTTCAAACTTTACGGTTCAATATTACAACATTCAAACTCCTGTGAGTTTCAACATTGTAATATAGCCCCGATAAAATAATCTGATAGTTTAAATTGCTATAGGGTCAAATTAAGAAATTATTTATTTCTATACACAGCAAAACACTATCACTTTATCTTGTTTTCTGAAGCTTGCTCAAAATGTGTTCACCACTCATTGTTAACATGCTGCATAAAAGGGGTTGGGTTTGATATAATGGCTAAGGTGTTTACCTTGCAGACACAAGGTACAGGATTTGATTTTCATCTTTGGGAGACATGGCTAGGCTTAAAAATGCTCCCTGTGGTCATTAGCCTAGTATGAATCTATGACCAGGTTTCCTGGCACCAGTTCACCTAAGGTGGTATCAAGTTTATAAACAAAATAAAATAGCAAAAACTAAATAATAAGTCCCTCTTTGGGTAAATGGTGTATGAGATTGCTGATACAAACAACTAACAGAACAGAAAAGTTCAAACACCAAACCATGGCTTTGCACAAATAAAAATGCCTTTCACAATAAAATAAGTTTAATAAAATAGGTTAGAGCTTTTGCAATAAAAATCACTTCATCAGACCATAACATACATAACAACATCAATCAATTTATACAAATTGACATCATTAATCAACTTCAAATGATCCAATAAAAACTTGTGCAGTTCATATAACTAGAGTTACTAAGTATCCAATGTATCTGTATCTAATATACCAGTAGTAACATAAAAATAATCAACATATATAAAACTACATAAAACAGACATATCAAACAATTATATCCTATCTATATAATCATTATCATTATTATGACCTATTCTATTAAAGTTATTTTATTGTGAAAGGTGTTTTTATTTGGGTGAAGCCATGGTCTGGTGTTTGAGCTTTTCTTTTCTGTTAAAAGCAAAGTAATTTTGTTCTGTCTTTTCAACCTTGTCTTAACATAGTAGATTATTGAGAACAGTTCTCGTTGGGAAACCATATATTATTTAACTGTTCCTAAGCCTGTTTAAAACGATCAAACCATTAATCTCATAAATTAAGTTGAATGCTGCTGACTTTAATTGGAACATCGTACCTCTGATCCTCATGTGAATAATTAGTTTGATGCCTCATTTGCCAGCGTACAGAATTTATGTCTGCAGCCTATACTTCTTAACCATAAATGAATGCATAAGATGAACACATGCATACATTGGTAAGCAACTATTTGTACAGTCTTCATCTTACTGGTAGTAATATTCTGGGTGTGAGAAAGTACATACCATGAAACGGAAATTTAGTCTTGAATTAGTTAAGTAAACAAATGACATATTATTAAATCAGCAGTCTTGGTTGTAAGCACCCAGACGTACATGAGTAGTATCCAAAAAATGGTGATGAAGAATAATCCATGGGACAGAGTTTTGTGAATTCAGACATCCCATCTCTGATTACGGAAGGTGATGAATGTCTTTCCGATTCACCATGATCTCACCTCCCCAAATCTACAAGTCCCAAACATTTTTTGTTTTATTGGATCTACTGATAGATTGTAGTTGCACCAGCCATTTTCCCCCTTACAATATGCTTCTCTTTTCCCCACATCTGTGCAACCATGGAGTTAGCATTTGTCCTTTCAATAATACTGTGTCCATCTGTTAAGGAAGTTTAACAAAGAAGGTTAAGGTTAAAAGCTACTAGTGGGCTTTATTCCATAATCCTTATTGATTTCCTTTGTCTCCCTGTGCAAACATTGCAAATCTGATCAAGTCAGACAGACAGAAAGTGTTTCATGTTACCAAGAAAAGAGGCAGTTAAACCTAATGTGTTTAAAAACCAAATGCATATAATTTATTACCTTATGGATAGCAGGTTTGTTCTCACTCCATACTAATCATGTTTCATTTACTGCTTGAATAACCCTGGTTTCTCAAGCACTTCCCATCCTCTTGAATGTATATACACCACATCCGTCCTGTAAACAAATCATTGGCAGTTCTTGGAAGGAAACAGAAGATGTGGGGACAGTAGGTAATTCTACCTTTGGGAATCTGACCAGCAACTAAACATTTTTAATAATTTGTTAGTTGGAAGAACATTCAGTTTTCCACAAAAATAGGCAAACAAAAATCATCCAAAGGCCATACTTATTAAGACATTTCAAGATCTTCCATTAAATTGCTCTTAAAGTCTCTGTCATATTAACCACTGCAGGCAAAACTAGTGGCATTTTATAGGAATGAATTTTCTAAGGAATAATGTGAGTAAATACACTCCTTTGACTTGCTAAATTGCATTCATTAACAAAACCTGTTTCAGCAAGAATTATAAGACTTGAAAGATATTTTTCAGACATTTTTGCCATAAATATAGTCTGTATGTCTATCTTGTAGTGAAGACATTGAAGAATGGTATGGCTGTTGTGCCCTTCTTGGTTTATGCTGGATAACAATTACAACATTGAAGATATATTTCCAAGAGAGAAGTAAACTAATGTCCTCTCCTTGAAATGAACACTCAAATTATTATCATCATCTGAATATGTTCTTTTTTTCACAATTTTTTAGTTACCAGAACATAGTTTGGCATGGTCCCAGTATGATACATTAGTGTTTTTTATCCAAACAAGATACTGTTTTTATTTGTCTTAAACTTAATTCATGTATTCTCTATGCTGAGATGTATTATTCTTTCTAATATAGGCCATCTAAAAAGCAGTGATTCTGTTTGTCATCTTTTTTTGGTATTACAGTCTTAACAACATTCCCCGGGATTCCTGTTTAGTCCTGTAAACATCGAGATACAGCAAACATGATTGGCCGGCTGTGATTGATGAGCAGCATTGCTCGTCGAATATGCATGACTGCAATATACTGTACATGCTGAGAAGACCCTGCTCAAGCCCACAACACATGCCTGTGGCCATGGTGAGGTAAGACAGGGCTTGTGTACACAATGCAAGCAAGGGAATGTACACAAGCTAGAGTTCAGTAAGTCAGTACTGGCTCACAGCACAGTGAAATATAGCACAACTTGGAATACACAAAATACACGGAAAGCCTAACAGAAGAAGTCTACAAGAAAGGTTGATACAATTGTAAATTGAAGATGTTGGCATCTGGGAATTTCACTGGCTTGTCATGCACACCGTGAAATAAAAAAATGGGCAGTACGTGTTCAGAAGTTAAAAAAAATGTGTTGTTTAAACAGATATGCAAGTAACACACATTTTCAAAATCTTATGCTTTATATGTATTGAAGAACCAATGCAGGGGTAATGGGAAAGTACATCCATAAAGCTGTGGAATAATTGATAAAATTAAGGAACACCTGGACATATTGTGCATACAAGTACTGATAGTGGAAACAATAGCAGTAGTGGCAACAACATGCAAGTTAGGAAGGTTGGGAACTGAGATAGTTAATACATCCTAAATCAGTATGTAGTGCAATCCTCAAGGATCTGCCAAAGAAACAAAACTGTCATGTGGAACAGAAAATGAATAGAACATTATCTTGCAGTACAATGGTAAAGACTTAAAAACAGAACAGATGAGATGTAAATACACAGGAAATGTGGGATATGTCATGAAAAATACACTAAGATGGAAATCCTAGAAGACACAAATTATTTAGAGGTAGCCCAATAACATCTGCTGTGTGTGTGCATGCACGTGGGCCGTGTGTGTGTGTGTGTGTGTGTGTGTGTGTGTGCCTAAGGATCTGATTACACATGGGTGAAATGGAAACCACTTATGAGAGTTACCCTCTAAGGAGAAGTAATCAAAACACCAATGTGCCTGCTGTCAGTATTGTGTAATGACACCTGCTGCATTCACCGTTTCACTTCATTATATGTGATTCATTCTAAAGCAGTAGGGTTGCCAACTTTTCATGTCAAAAATACTGGACATGTATGTGAAAGCAAGATGCGTGTAATTATGGTACCCATGTCCCCTCCCATACAGCCATTCCAGTGTCCCATTACTTGATTATTTCTCAATTTCTTCCCAGCTGCCATAAACACTGTTCAAAACTCTCAGTATGCATACTGTTTTCTGCTTTACTTCTATAATGATTACAGATATTTGGGTTTAATTTAAAACTTTTATTTCAAATTTTATAGCTCAAACACTGTTAGACATTTGTTAAACAAAATGATACAGACTCGCCATGAAAACAGATTTAACACTAAAACTTCTCTGCCTTTGAATCTAACATTCACTGATCTTGAGCAGCATCTTACCCTCACCTAGAATGATGCCACAGTACAAAGACAAAATGATCGATTTTAACAATTGGCTAAAATTTTGGTGTCATTCAAAGGGGATCCAGTATCTGTCAGCCTGGGATGACATGCTTGACAAGCCACGTTGCTTCGCTAGGGACGACTTGCACCTGTCACCACTGGGCTTTCGGATATTGGCAAAGGCTCTTGCCACCCCCATAGTGCCTTTTTTAGGCAAGGCTGAAAAGTCAAACCCACCCCCTTAGACAGCACAAGGAACAAGAAACTAAGGGTAATGCTGCTTAACGCCAGAAGTCTTAACCTCAAGATGCATGCACTCAAAGCTCTCCTCGGTATGGAGAACATCAATATCTGTGCAGTGACAAAAACCTGGTTCAAGGCTCCAGAGAGCACCCCAGCACTACCAGGCTATACCTCATATCATGCTTTTCGGCCCCAAAACCTGGACCGAACCACAAAAGGAGGGGGAGTTTCCATATTTATCAAGGATATCCACACTTCCAGGTTAGTGGCATTGCACGAAGTATTGGAGACCATCCATGTGCAGCTAACAGTGGGCAAGACTGCTTTTCAGTTTATAGCATCCTACAGACCACCCTCTCAAAGTCAGGAATCCCACTCGGCTTTCCTGAAAACATTGGAGAACATGAAGATCTCTCCAAACACCATTATATTGGGTGACTTCAACTACCCAAACATTGTCTGGGAGCACTACTCAAGCCCCAGCACCTTAGCCCAAATGTTCCTGGAAATTATAAACTCAAATGCTATGGAACAACTAGTCACCACTCCCACAAGAGGGGACAACATACAAGACCTGATCATTACCAACATGGGGACTCTATGCTCCACACCAGAAGTATATCCCTCATTGGTAAGATCAGACCATAAATTAATTTCACTGGATGTCCACATCCCGACCCCACCCCAGCCCAGAAAACCACAGTGAAAAACTTCTCAAAAGTGAACTTCTCACTTCTCAAAACTGAAGTGGAATCCTTCAAGGCCCCAGGGCCAGTGGAAACTACGGCCCAAACCGCAGAATCCTATATAAACGCATTCTACGGACATCTCCAGGAATGCATGGATCATGCTATCCCAAACAAAACCAAGACCTAATCATCCAAAGGCAGGCGTCCAGTCTGGTGGACCCCTGCCATAAATAAACTGTGCAACAGAAGGAGGAAGCTACTACATGATAGAGCAAAATCCCTAATAGGGAAGGCATCTCTGATCAGTACTAGCAAAAAATTACGATCCCTCATAAAATCCTCCAAGGCCAGCTTCGAGAGGAAAATTGCACAGGACACCAAAGACAATCATAAGGCTTTTTTCAGTTATGTTAGGAACCTGGGATGCAACTCCCAGACTTGTTCTGAGTTGATTCTAAATGACAAAAAATACACTGAACCCACAGACATCGCCAACATTCTGGCAGACAGGTTCAGTGCAAACCCCCCCCCAAAAGAGCAAGTATCTATCCCGGCATAGGGCTGCCTCCCAAATATCTCTGATGCTCAGGTGAAGGCTGCCCTCTCCAAAGCAAAAAACACTGCTTCCATGGGACCAGATGGCGTCCCAGGTTGCATCCTACATGAACTCCAAGAGGAACTAATCCCTCAAATAAAACAGCTATACAATCTCAGCCTCACTACAGGATATGTGCCCACAGAATGGCGTACAACAACAGTGGTCCCACTCCACAAAGGTGGAGCCTCTATGGACCCTGGAAACTATTGCCCCATAAGCCTGACTAGCTTAGTCTGCAAGGCTATGGAGAGGATCATCATGGAGCTCATAAACAACGACATTGGGGACCTGCAGACACTAGATCCTACCCAGTTCAGCTTTGTCAAGGGCAGATCCTGCCTTTTGAACCTGGTTGACTTCTTCAAAACAGTCACCAAAGCCATAGATGAAGGGAAGGTAGTCCACACAGCCTATCTGGACCTGCAAAGGCATTTGACACAATACCCCACTCGGGCATCATAGATAAGCTATCCAGCTTAAATATAAACCCCTATGTCACAAGATGGGTCGCAAACTGGCTGAAAGACAGAACCCTCAGAGGGAGAGTTGCTGGAGCCATGTCAGACTCGAAACCGGTCACAAGTAGCATCCCACAGGGTTCTGTCCTGGGACCACTCTTGTTCGGTATATACTTTTCTGAGGTACAGGCAGATGTGGGAGGACTATGGCTCACCAAGTTCGCAGATGACTGCAAACTGGGCGCCATAATCGACTCTCCAGCTGACACAAACATCCTTCAAAAAGGTCTCACAGAGACAGATAAGTGGTGCCAGTGCCATGGTTTAAAGCTAAATGTCAGAAAATGTATAGTCATACCCTTTGGCAAAAACAATGTGCCCACAAATTACCACATAGGCGGAAACCCATTAAGTACAGAGAAAGTTATTAGGGACCTGGGGACCCAAGTTGATAGCAATCTCTCCTTTGAAAACCACATTGCAAAGTGGTTAGAAAGACCTTCTACATAGCCCACCTCATCATGAAGGGTTTCACATCTAGATCAAGAGAGGTAATCATGCCCCTTTATTCATCCCTCATCAGGCCCATCATAGAATACAATGCCCCTTTTGGGATGTACCTTACCCGACACCTGCAGCAATTAGAAAGACCCCAAAAGTATCTCACCAAGAGGATCAAGGGTCTCAAACAGATGCCATATGCTGCTCGGCATACCTCTCAACCTGGAAACATCAAAAATCTGGACAAAGGCCCATGAAAAATAGGTACAAATCTGTACGATGATTAGCATATCATTTGCATACATAATTATGTAACCCCACCCCTTCCAATGGGATTGTGGGATACCAAGTTTCAAACAAACTGAACAGACAACCAAAATATGGCCCCATAGTCCCCCTGAAGCCATTCTAGTGTCCCATTACTTGGCTATTTCACCCCATTTACCATAAACACTAATGTGCATACTGCTTTACTTCTACAGTGATTATGTGGATTTCATTTACAGACTTGGCATTAAACCTTCTCTGCCCTGGAAACTCACATTCAATATGTACAAGAGGCAAGAAGAACTGACATTGGAATGGCTGCAGGGGTACTCTGGACTGGAGTCATATTTTGGTCATCTGTTCTTCAGTTTGCCTGCCATGCACTTTCCAAAGACATGTCTATGCAAACATAAGTATCAGTATTGAGTTTGGGTCACTTTGCTAATGAATGCTGAAACCTAACTACTGCAACTGAAACCTTCCAAGACTAAGCATGTAATAAATACATGAAGCCTGATGCACTTAGAGTAGTATATGCAAAATAGTAGTATGTATACGCTGTAAACAACTAACTTAGTTTCAGCTAGGTTTCTCTGGCAGGGCAGCAAAAGTGACAAAATAAAATGGTTTAACATTTCAGAAAAAAAATGCACCTTACAACTAGTCATGCTGGTGAAATATAAACTCAGAAGTACTCCTATTAGTTGCTGGAAAAGTAAAAAAAAAACAAATAGCTCAATCTGCAGTTATTAAGGCTGAATGCAATTAAAAAGTCTCCTAAGTCAGCTACACACACCGATGAAGCTGAATGCAATTAAAAAGCCTCCTAAATCAGCTACACACACCCCGATGAAGCTGAATTAAATTAAAAAGCCTCCTAAGTCAGCTACACACACCCCGATGAAGCTGCTTAATACACCGGAGTGGAGTTGCTGACAATAACGGACCACTCTGCTTAAATAATGAAAAACGAACCACACTCTGCTTAGAATGTAATAATCTTGCTTAAATAAACAAACTATGCTGTTTAAATAGAATCATACACACCTATGAAGCTGCTTAATACACCGGAGTGGAGCTGCTGCCAATAACGGACCATTCTGCTTAAAATAACGAAACCATTCTGCTTAAACAGAATAATCTGATTAAATAACAAGCCACTCTGCTTAAAATAGAATAATAAACATACACTGAGCTGCTGCCAATAAGAAATAAACATACACCGAGCTGCTGACAATAAAGAGGACCACTTTGCTTAACAGAATACTCTGCTGCCAATTATCTCCTTAAATAACGAACTACTCTGACCGAGGTGCTAAAAATACACTGAGCTGCTGCCAATAAGGAATAACAAACATACACCGAGCTGCTGACAATAAGAAGGACCACTTTGCTTAAAAAAGAATACTCTGCTGCCAATTATCTCCTTAAATACCGAACTACTCTGACCGAGGTGCTAAAAATAAAATAATGAACATACACCGAGCTGCTACCAATAGAGAACCATGTACGCTACACACACACCCTGACTGTGAATGTGCACACATGAACAGCTTGCATACGTGAACAGCTGCCTACAACTTCACTTGCATACTTAATTTCATACCAGTTTAAACACAGATTAGACTGCTATGTTTTGCATATATACCTCTCAACTTCTCAGCAGAAGAAATCTTTCCTTACTTGTAGTTCCCGAGAGAGCTGCCATTCCGCTTGTAATCCTCCTCTGCTATACGGTCATTCGTTTCTGCTCGCAGCTGAAACTGTCTGCTGCCATTCCTTACTTGTAGTCGCCGAGAGCTGCCACTGCCATTCTGCTGTGCTTTGGCCATTTATTTCTCTGGTCATATTAATACAAAACGGCCGTTCGTTTCCGCTTGCTGCCCAAATTGAAACTGCTGCCATTCCCGCTCGCAGCATTTGCAACCGGCCCGGAAATGATGACGTGAGCTCATTGAGCTTAATTCCGACTGGCTGGTAGCGCTGGTGGAGCTGACATCATCACGCACGTGATGACGTCAGCTCCGACAGCGCGAATTTGAAAAAATAAAGCAAAAAATCGGAAATGAAGGGGTGCCACTCGGGAATCGTGGCACCCCTTCATTTGGACCCCAAAACTCGGGAAAAACCGAATAATTCGGTATGGTTGGGAGGTATGCTGCCATTCCGCTTGTAATCCTCCTCTGCTATACGGTCATTCGTTTCTGCTCGCAGCTAAAACTGTCTGCTGCCATTCCTTACTTGTAGTCGCCGAGAGCTGCCACTGCCATTCTGCTGTGCTTTGGCCATTTATTTCTCTGGTCATATTAATACAAAACGGCCGTTCGTTTCCGCTTGCTGCCCAAATTGAAACTGCTGCCATTCCCGCTCGCAGCATTTGCAACCGGCCCGGAAATGATGACGTGAGCTCATTGAGCTCAATTCCGACTGGCTGGTAGCGCTGGTGGAGCTGACATCATCACGCACGTGATGACGTCAGCTCCGACAGCGCGAATTTGAAAAAATAAAGCAAAAAATCGGAAATGAAGGGGTGCCACTCGGGAATCGTGGCACCCCTTCATTTGGACCCCAAAACTCGGGAAAAACCGAATAATTCGGTATGATTGGGAGGTATGCTGCTCGGTTAAAAAAACTCTAGCTCTACTCAGTTGCACACCGCCTACTTCGAGGCGATCTATGCCTGACATACAAAGCTATGTCAAATCCAGAATTAATGGACATGTTCCACCTCAGTAAATCTAAATCCCTTAGAGCCACATGCTCGAGGGACTTGAACCTCAGTACAGAAATAAATAGAACTTGCTGGAGGGACAGGTTCATAACCCAGAGGCTCCCTTCGCTCTGGATTAGAATTCCAGTTCATGTGAGGCAGAGCACCTCACTGAATCTCAAGAAGAATCTCGATAGGTGGATGAGGGATCGTAGGTTTGTCCCAGGGATTACTCCTGTGTCACTATTAGACAGAGGCACAGTAAACTAAACCTTAAAAAGGGCACAGTATACTCAAATCAAGGGGTGGCGTAAGCCATACAGAATCGGGCTAGGCTTATAATTGCCTCAGGGCAGATAGCCTAGTATGAACCTATGAACCTATGAAACAGCATTGAAACTCACATTCAAAGAAAATGTGTCTACCCAGTGGTGGATTAAGTTTACCTTTGGGCTGTTTTCAAATCATAGACCCCTTGCACACATTTTTAGACCATGCAAAAGTTCTTTGATTCACCTTCCTGATTGTATTAAATTATAATATATAATAATTTGATTATATCCCTTGCATAATACAGCACCACTCGCTAGAGCATGTTTTAAATTTATAGTTTTGAACATTTTTTTCAGTGAGGAATGAAGCAAAACATATGAATCAAAAATAACAAAACTGGGCAATTCAGAACATTTCAACCATAAAAGGCCACTCAAACTTTTGTCATTACAGCCCACCAATGTCAGTCAATATGCACAATCCCTGCAGAAGTAAAAGTCATCTGAATAATTCCACATTAAAGAGATCTGTAAGTAATGAAAAGGTTAATTTTATATTTCAGTGTTTCATCTACAAATTCAGTGCCTGCTGCCCTTGAAGAATAAATTGCATATGTTACATTAAAAGCATGTTAAGCTGGTAATATTGCAATAGGGAATGGATGGCAAACTGCAAAGAGGTTCATTCAGTTCCTAAGAAAGATTGAAGTCTGCAGAAGAAGCAATTGATGGTATAGATAAAAGATTATCCACCATCCTGGAAAAAATCTTGTTTAGCTACACTCTGAAATTCAAGTCTGAAAAGCACAGTACTTGCATGATTCAGTTTATTTCAAACAAAACAAAGCAAACAAAAGAATTAAGTACAACAACCTAACAGGACTCAGCACAATGCATATAATGCAAGTCCTCTTTCATTCCATGTGCATTAGTTTCCATAAAATGGTCCAAAATCAGAGGGTCTTTGTCAGCTGTTGTCACAAAGTGATTCAAAAAAGCTTTTGCTAGAGAGGAACATTTTTCATTGCTGAGTATTTACAATACAACACAGTTTCTGGTTCTGTGGCAGTGATGAAAGATGGCTTATTTTGTTGTACTGTGCTTCCCTCCCTAATGTAGGAAAGTATATATTTCTAGATTTCTTAATAAGCATCCAGAAAGAGAGATATCTAATGTTAACAGTATACCAACTAAGATCTTAACACAATATTCCCTTCACCTTGAAAAACAAATAACAGAATGAAGGCAAATGTATGTATTAGCAATTTATACAGCTCTCTAAATGCTAAAAACCTGTCTAATGATAAAGCTGTCTGTCAGGCAATTAGTTAGCTTTTAGCAGTTCACATAGGAATAAACAGAAGTTACAGAAATGTGACCAGGTGAAGAAATATACTGAGCTCTAGTTTAATGCAGTCTAGGCAATAACAGTACCACTGGCAACACATAAAAGCAAACAAATACAGACATGTTAACCACAGTATATTATGTCTGCATATGAATTAGTCTGCTGAGTTAACAAGTTACACAGGTCAGTAAACTGGTCTGAGAACCCTTTTCAGCCATGCCCCAGGCTAAATAAGCAGAGACAAAAGAATGCTGACAGCTGTATTACATATAGTGCATTTACAACTGGTTTAACATGCACAGAAATAAACATTATGTCTAAGGTATAGAGCAACATAAACAGCAATATACAATAAGTAAATTATGTACATTTATGGAAAAAACTATTTACAGTGTCATATGGCAGAATGGGAATCACAAGTGAGTTATGGAGTCAGCTTCCCTCCCTGTACCACTTTAGTAATGGGTGATAACCCTATAAAGCTGTCCCTTTCTTCATATTTAACCCTACAGCTTACCTTCATAAAAAACATCCCATAACAATACCACTCCACAAGACACACTTGGACACACAAACATTCAGCACTATATCTTATCCAATAATCTAATCCTGACACTAACCCTAAAATACACAAAGTCACACACAAATATACAACACCTATCCTTTATTCATCCACGATCCTAACCCTACCTCACATACACATGTAGAAACACCCTCACCCCTCCAGCCTCACTTACCTATCTCGACATTACACAATATCAAAATTTCCACTGCTTGGCTATCCGTACCATTGACATTAAACCACACCCCCTGTGTTTGTTGAAGAAACTGCATTCAGCAAAAACATGGGGGAACATATATATATATATATATATATATATATATATATATATATATATATATATATATATATATATATATATAAATACAGTATATATATTTATATGTATCTGCAGTACCATGTGTATGTGGTACCCTAAGGTTTATAAGGCAGTCATAAAATCAGACACTTGAATGTGCACATTGATCATATGGTCTCCTGCCATGATCGCCTCTGAGTACTGGTTTGGCAGCCATCATTTTTATAGAGAGAGGGGTGTGCTTAAATTGTCTGTCAGTATTTGATGCAACTAGATTTGGTTAGTACAACAGTATCCTCAGGCTTGTCACACTTGTACTTTTGGACACATTACATTTCTATAGCACCAGTTACTAATATTTATCAGAAGTCTGTGACTACATCTGTCACCAAAAATTAATTCACCCACATAACAAAACATTTAAAAGATTTATTTGATCACATTAAATGACTAAGTCCCCACCAATTATACTGAAATGCATAATGAAGTGCAACAAAATGTTCTACTTACTCACTTAGTGAAAACATGAGTAAAACAGCATCATAACTAAAACTAGCATCATAATTTAGTAGCCTTCTGTTTCAAAATACATTTAATATTCATGGAGTCCTTCAGACTAAGTATCTTTATTGCTTCCATCTTTAGCCCCCAAAATAACTATTGAATATCCAATAACAGGACTTTGAAATATTACTGTATTTCTAGGAAGTCAACATTCTACTTCCGCAATATATGCAAACAGACTGGGGAAGGAGTAGGTAAGAGTGCAACATTTCATAAGTACCTGAACCATGTTTGAAACATGTCCATTTGTTGTGCTCTGCACATTTCAAATGTCTTCAAGAATTCATGTTCTATGTACAAAAGATAAAGACATAAACAATTAGTCACATGTGATGCCCTACCACTGGCCCAATAATCAAGGAGCCTCAATCCTCACCACTGGCAACAGTGGGGGATTTACGCACTGGGAGGATGACAGGTACACACATACCATTTCCAGATGCAGCTCTCTGCATCAAATGCAATTTCCATTACAAGCACACAGAGACAACAGTCAGTCTGGGATTGTTTTCTCTCTCCTTCTCCATATCCCCAATTAGACTGCCCACTGGCACAGCTATAGAGCTGGGATCTGAGCCGAGTGACCAAGCCAAGGCCTCCAGCACCCTCTCTTTCCAACCAGGTCTTCGTGTCCCTGCCCAAGAAGCTGACATACACACACACAGTCTTTGAAGTCTGATTTATACATACACGCACGCACACACACGCACACACACGCACACACACACAAACACACACACACCTCTGAGAAAGGCTAGCACAGGTTTACTAGCTAGGCCCTCTTCTGCCCAGACTATAAGGTAGTTATTACTGCCACCAGTCACTCCTTATCAGGTACTTTAAGGCCCTTAGCAAAGGGTATCCAATCTTACTGTGTAATGTTACTATCAATACAAATGGTAGTTTGACCAAGAGCAAAGCTATTAGTAGTGGCCCACCAAATAAGTATTCAAGTACTCTCAGAACTTAAATATGTCTCACAAATATCAGCCATAATGATAGGTTTAAATATGTTTAATGCTTGTCTTTCGGCTTTTTCCCGGTAAGGGGTCGCCACAGCGGAACTACAGTCCACTAATCATTGGCAGTAGATTTTATATGAAACGCCAAGGTGCCAGCTCAATGCCCAACCTTCAACAAAGGCATGCCCATTTACACATGCATGTGTTTCGAACACTACCTAACCATGGGGAGAACATGCAGACTACACACTGAAGGCACTCCCAAGCCAAGCCAAGAATCGAACGGGAGAACCTCTTGCTGTGAGGTAACAACGCTACCACTGTACCACCGTGGCAATGTTTAAATATGTTTAATAATTACTAATAAAAATGAAAATACTCAGTAAACAATCACAGTTTCATCAGAGTTCAAAATCACAGGACATATTTAAAACAACATTACAGGACAGTCTCAAATAAATAAAAAAAAAACATCTAAACTAAGCTCAGCTATATTCATGACTATATCTAAAAGAAATTACTGTACCCTAGTTAACTTATTTACAGAGCAAGGCAAGTGTGGTGAATGGGTTTTCTTGTCAGGTCAACTACAAAATACAGAATGCTCTGTCTCTCTGAGAGTTCTTAAATTAATATCTCAAATATTACTGCTGGGTAAGCTTACAGGATGACATCACTTCTTGTCATCTGATTTTAGTTCCCAAGCTAAACCCCCATTGCTAGAAGCTGCCAACATTTAGCATCTCCCTGTGAAATTACATAGCCCACAGATCTTTGCAGCTGCTGGAAGACATAAAACAATAAAACACTTACAAGGCAATACAGAATGCTCCCTAGTTTTAGACATCTTCCCTGTGACTCAGCAAGCAGCCATGCAGGAATAAGTTATTCCTGCACAGCAGGGACCGTTCCTGTTCAGCATGGCAGCGTGCCATGCATATTTATAAAGGCACTCTGCCATGCTCTAAAATGGACATGGTTCCATGTATGAGCACAGGGGGTGTGTCTGAGAGCACATCTCTCATAATACACACACCACCTGTACTTCAGAATTGCCTTTCGGCAATTTAAAATGGGCGAGAATGCTCGTAACTCCCCCAACCCATTAGGATAACAAATCTGGTCAAAGCCATACAGGAAAATTATCCCTACCAAGCCAAAAGTTGTTAGGATAACACAGGTAGCGTAAGCACATAGCGCACACCTTCCAGCCCGTCAGAGTAAGGAATGTGGACAAAGCCAAAAGGGACAATTGCTCCACAAGGCAACAAGCTGATAGAATAACAGGTTCAGCATTAGCAGGGATATTCTGAAGGGTACAGATAAAATAACACAACAACATTTTTTTTTATAAATGCGATAAAGGTTAAGCATAGCTGCGTGGGTGTGCCCATTGCTTAGCTATGCTTAGTCCAGCTTAAAAAGCACAAGAAATTAAATAGCAAGAGACATCCACTCCAAGTAGTACTGCAATAGTGTAGTGGTTAGTGCGTCGACTTTACAAGCAGCCATTCCTTGTTCGATCCCCACTGTAACTAATTTGCATTTTACATGTGAAAGCAGTACATAAACTTTTTTTTATTATTAGCTACTAAATAACATGTGTTTGTTAACTGGATTACTGCATTAGGTCCAGATGTGTGGCATCAGTTTAATAAAGTTGTGAAACCTCCATATAAACACAAGTGCCCCATACAGTAGAGTTACACATAAATAAATGTAATGAAAGCACATTGGGAGATGTCAGGGACAGTAAATAAATGTATAATATGTAATGAATGATGAATCAATGCTATACAGTAGATAGCCTATAAAATGAAAAATAAGCAATGCAAAGCATTACACAGCTCTGCTTACCAGGTGTAAGCATTGTGTAAATATGACTGCTAAGCAATGAGTAGCCCAGCTAAGTGGATTTGCCCATCGGTAAGCAGTGCTCATCCTGTCCCTTTAAGCACTGCCAACCTTAGCTAAGCAGCTTTGCCCGTAGCTTAGCTTACCTCAGCATATTCCAAACCATCCAGTCATATTAGGGTAATGGAGCCAGACAAGGGGGGGGGGGGGGTGGTACAGTCATCATGGACAAGATTATATACGATGGCAAAATGCATGCTCTTTTGAACAACGTTTCTCGATATATAGCTGTATCCCTCAATTAAATTAATATTGCTTATATGAAAATTAACATAGCCATCAAAGACCTTTTTGATCAAAATGTTATCGATTTCAGTACTTACACCTATTTGGACAACTCCTACCCTAGAGTGCCTTCTATTTTTGGGGTACCTAAGGTACATAAGGATATACATGACCCCCCCTCTCAGACCCATTGTAGCAGCGCAGGGTTCAAAGATTTCTCCTCTTTCCAAATTTCTTGATTGAAAGTTCAAGAATCTCTGGCCTAAGGCCAACCATTTACTCAAAGACTCCTGGGAATTCTTGAAGAAAGTCACTCCAGATTTATTAGTTCCCAATTTAAAATTTTTAACAATAGACGTAGTGGATTTGTTTTCTGTTATACCACATGAAACCGGACTTATATGGCTAGAGGAAGCTTTAACATCTTGCCCCAAGGCCAATGCTAATGATATTTTTCTTATCCTGGAATTAATGGAATTGGTTTTAAACAACAATTTCTTATATTTTTCAGGAGAATATTACAAACAAACTATGGGGGTGGCTATGGGGGCCAATTGTGCCCCTACATATGCCAACATTATTTTATCAGTCTGGGAAAACAAATATGTATTTAATTGGAAATTCAAGGAATATTGGGTGGCCTATTACAGATTCCTGGATGACATTTGTATTTTCTGGATAGGTCCTGATCACACTATCACTCTATTCATGGAATATCTGGCCTCCACTACCTCTTTTTTAACTTTTACTCATCAAATACAGGAAGGAAAGGTAGAGTACCTAGATGTTTCACTCAGTATTGAACTAGGAAAATTTAGATCTAACATCTACAGGAAACCCACCTTTTCCAACAGTTAAATTCATTTCAATAGTAGCCATCCATTATACCAAAAGAGAGGTATAGTGAAGGGACAACTGGTCAGATTATCCCGTATGACATCAGAGGAAGATGATTACAAACTAGAATGTTACAAGTTATTTCAGATGTTTCAAGAAAGGGGCTACCCTTATGAATTCATTTCACATATCAGGGAAGAAGTGGACTTAGGCAGAAGTGGTTGGTACAAGCCTCTTTTGGGTTCAGGGGATATATCTAGTATCATTGATACTACTGAACCTATATTTGATTTCAACAAAGCCTTTATCACCGAGTATAGTGCCAATTCGGGAGCCATCAGGAATATCATACAAAATGAATGGGATAATTTTAGAGACATTACAGATTTGGAAAATCTTAGTAACAAAAAGGTTAGGACTGTATTTAAAAGGGGTAGAAATATAAAAAACTTGTTGGAACAGAACCCTCAGTTACATAACAATTCCAATAAATGCACAGATAATTATAGATGTGGTTCTTGCATGCAATGCCAGCACGTAGTACATCATGAAGAACTTTTCCTTGTAGCTAGAAATAAACTTATTAGGTCCACCAGGTTTTCCAACTGCAACAGTCAGGGGGGGGGGGTTTACTTGGCTATTTGTCTGACATGCCCCGCTTTCTACGTGGGCAAAACGGAACGTACACTTAAAAGAAGGATATATGAGCATACATATGAGATACAAAAACACAATTTGAAGAATGCCCTTTATAGACATCTTACGATATGCCCTACAGCCAAGTACCAGTTTTTTGTACTGGAAATTGTTGTTAAGGATCACAGGGGTGGACCCTGGGAAATCAAATTAGAACACAGAGAAACCTACTGGCAGATTTTACTGGAGTCTTACAGGGAGCCAGGCTTAAATGAATATATATCAATTAAACCTTTGTTAAAGTTAAAAGCCTGCTGTATATAAAAAGACTCCACAATAAATTTTATTCATATTTTTAAAGCATACAATATCTCATTTTAATTTAATTCAATATTTTATGGCTTATACACTGTATTAATTATTTCTCAATACTCCAGGGTTTTAACAATGGAAAACAGTAATTTATGTATATTTTTATGTGGGTTATTGTTTCTTTAAAACCATCTTATTACTGAATGATAATTGAAAGATTGGAATCAATTTCATGTATAAAATCTTCTGGATTTCATTCATTGATTGTATCTGAGGAAGTCACAGTGTTGACGAAAACGTATTTTATTTTGGAATTTGCCTCCGTTAATTTGCCTTTGTTACAATAAAGCTGCTTTGGACTTTTTCTGGATATTTATTGGTGGTCTGTTACCTCCGTACACTGTTTTTTGTGGCTATACAGCAGATAGCCTATAAAATGAAAAATAAGCAATGCAAAGCATTACACAGCTCTGCTTACCAGGTGTAAGCATTGTGTAAATATGACTGCTAAGCAATGAGTAGCCCAGCTAAGTGGATTTTCCCATCAGTAAGCAGTGCTCATCCTGTCCCTTTAAGCACTGCCAACCTTAGCTAAGCAGCTTTGCCCGTAGCTTAGCTTACCTCAGCATATTCCAAACCATCCAGTCATGGCAAAGGGTGGGAAATTAGCCATATTTAAACCCCAAAGGCAGGAATACAGCTCATAACTGGTTGCAGCTTCCCACTGTAAGTAGTATGGCAGGAGTTGAGGAGGGCATGCACTTCCGTGTGCAGCGCTGGAGCATACAGGAGTCCAAGATCATGGTAGGACTCCTGGTACATAACCATGATGAGAGACTGCTGCAGGGTCAGTACCAGGGCTCCCAATATAAAGTGGAAGCCTAGGACCATCTTGCCTGTGATCGCACCAGTGCCACTGGTATCCCTTGGACTGGTGAGCAAGTCCAGCACCATTATGCCGACTTGAAGCGGAGAAAGAGGGAGCTCTTGGATGAGTGGGTCCAAGAAGCAAGACAGAGAGGTGATACCCCAGCAGTGTGTAAGTACTGATACTAATAACTGTTTACTAATGTCCAGCCTGTGTATATGATGGATAGGTATGCCTAAATATTTCTCTTACAGACACCATATAGCATATAATTGCTGGAGCCTTCCTGTGTCCTGACAGAGTGATCTTCAAACTATCTGGAGATATACAGAGCTGAGTATATTTTTTCTGGGACATTAGAGCCATGTACTGGTAATTGTTGTTTGACTAATTTTATATCATTGCTGGCAGACTTCAGAGTTGTGCACTGTTATTTTTGCTTCACTGTATAGTTTTTCAGGTCTCTGCTGAAGGTGTTTTCCCCACTCTACTTATGTCTCTGTATCTTAAGTTGGTATAACTGGTTTACATCCTGTGTGTTATCTGACCATCTCAAGGATTACTTGCATAAAGTTATACCCTCATAGTAAAAAAGTCTGCATATCATTGCTGGAGCCTTCCTGTGCCCTGACAGAGTGCTCTTCAAACTATCTGGAGATATACAGAGCTGAGTATATTTTTCTGGCACTTCAGAGTTGTGTACTGGCAATTGTTGTTTGACTAATTTTATATCATTGCTGGCTGACTTCAGAGTTGTGCACTGTTATTTTTGCTTCACTGTATAGTTTTTCAGATCTCTGCTGAAGGTGTTGGTTTTCACATACCTGCCCTCTCTATTCCTGTGTTGTTGTTTAAATTTGGATGCTTTTTCAGTTGCCAGCCCACAGTGTAGATTTGATCTGGGACACTCCCCCCAGTCCCATCTCTTTACCTCATTCTACCTAATAGACTCCTTGTATACTTTTTAGTCATTTTTAATTTAATTGCATTTTTTAAACTGTTTGGTCTAACATTGCTACATACTCAAGTGTGCTAGCTTGCACTGCATTTGAATTGTTTTGACTGCTGTTTTAGCTACTTTTCTGTATGTATATATATATATATATATATATATATATATATATATATATATATATATATATATATATATCAAAACAAACTTTCCTGTAACTAGTATAGTCCAGATTCAGATTTGCTGTATCCAGGACTGTATGTAAGCTTCTGAGCCCCCATCCACGCTTTCTGTGTTGGAGGGAAGCCTTCTAGCTTATTAGTGGCATTGGTAAGCACTAGGTAACCTATCTACCACATAAGGAGTGGTTCTGGCCCAGAAATTGTAGTTATTGGCCATTTGGGCAGTTTTTCTATATCTCTCAACTTTCTGATTTAAAAGCCCACATTTGCACTAGTTTCCCCCTTTCCTGTAACTAGTTTAGTCCAGATACAGATTCTTAGTTTTAGCACTTGAATTTGCTTATTCGTGATCAGCACTTGTTCAGAACTTGTAAGCACTAAATAACCTACTAATTACTACAACACTCAACCTTCCTCAATACCTAGAGGAAAACAGTTTTGGTACTTACTTTCCTCACTTGCTTAGAGAAAAAAAGCTCTTGTACTCACTTTCCTCACTTATCTAGAGGAAAATAGTTTTTTATTCAGGCATGTCCAAGGGTCAGCTTCCAGTGTTCTTTCCTGTCTATCTGATGAATCTGGACATCTTGGGGCAATGTAGAAATTGCCTCATGTACACAGAGAACCCTCTCCTCCTACCACCCAACACTACAACCTGTGAGAGATGCACTTATCTAGCCAAACTGGCGGTAAAGTTCTCTCCAATCAAGACTGAACTTGACAGTCAAGAGGAGAAGGTAAACACTTGCATCACACCACACTCATCACATAGTCTCAATAAATCTACACCACCAAAATCCACACATAGAAACACAAAAACATTCACGGAGGCTCTTAATAATAATCTGCTCAAGCAACAGAGACATCCAAAGCAGAAATGCAAGCAACCTCCACCCCCCAACACAACCCAAATGACACATAGCCCGCAGACTCAGTGTGGCACTCAACCACAGCCAATAAGGTAAAACAAAGTACCCAACACACTAGTCATAGATGACTCTATAGTCAGGAACACTGATGTCCCACTCACCAGGCTAAACAAGGAGAAGGTTACTATCAACTGCCTGTCAGGTGCCAGGATCCACCACATAACCCACGCACTCAGGTCACTCCACAACACGTACAAATATGACTCTGTCATTGTCCATGTTGGTGTGAATGACCTGAGACATACCTCCCTGGACTACATGAAAAGAGACATGGAAGAGCTCTCCGATCTTGTAGTCCAGGCAGGTATGACTCTAGCCCTGAGTAGCATTCTTCTGTCACCCAGAATGATGCCGCAGTACAAGGAGAAAATGATTGACTTCAACAATTGGCTAAGCTTCTGGTGCCATTCTAAAGGGATCCAGTATCTGTCTGCCTGTGATGACATGGTCGATAGACCATGATGTTTTGCCAGAGATGGCCTGCTCCTGTCACCCCTGGGATTCCGGATACCGGCTAAAGATCTTGCTGCCCTTATAGTGCCTTTTTTAGGCAAGGTTCAAATGACAAATTCACCACCATAACAGGAACAGGCAAGCAAAAACTGAGGGTGATGCTACTCAATGCTAGAAGTCTAAATCTCAAAATGCACTCACTCGAGGCAATCCTTAAAATGGAGAACATTGATATCTGTGCAGTGACTGAGACTTGGTTCAAGGCTCCAGAAAGTACCCCTGCACTACCAGGCTATAACTCATACCACACTTTTCAGCTATGTAACCTGGACCGGAACACCAAAGGCAGAGGTGTGTCCATATTCATTAAGGATATTAACACCTCCAGGCTAGTTGCTCAGCATAATGTAGCCGAGGTTATCCAATTGCAGCAAACTCTTGGCAAAACTGCAATTCAAACTGTAGCTTGCTACAGATCACCCACCATGCCCCAGGATTCCCACTCCTCTTTTCTTGATGTACTGGAAAATATTAGGGTTCAACAAAACACCCTAATAATGGGCAATTTCAACTACCCCACCATTAACTGGGAAAACTACTCATGTACGAACTCCTTTGCTCAATGCTTTCTGGAATTCATAAACTCCAATGCCCTGGATCAACTTATCCACACCCCCAACAGGGGCAGCAATATTCTATATCTAGTCATTACCAGCATGAGTAACCGGTGTTCCACACCTGAAGTCAACACCTTATTGGTCCGATCCAACCATAAGCTAATTACCCTAGATATCCACATCCTGCCCCCACCCCCATTAAGAAAACCATGGTAAAAAATTTCTCCAAAGCCAACTTCATGCTTCTTTAGACAGAAGTGGTGAACTTCATGACACCCATGCAGATGGACAATTACGACTACTGAATCCTACACAATTGCACTTTATAAGCACTTACATGAGTGCATGGATCGTGCTACCCCAAACAGAACCAAGACGCTATCCTCCAAAAAAAAGAAGCCAATCTGGTGGTCCCCTGCCATAAACAAACTGTAGAACAGAAGGAAGAAACTGTTGCAAAAGAGAGTAAAATCCCACGAGTGGAGGAGCTCCCTGGTCAGCCTCAGTAAGAAGCTGCGATCCCTGATAAAATCCTCTAAAGCTAGTTATGAAAACAAAATTGCCACTGATTCTAAAGACAACCACAAAGCATTCTATAGCTATGTCAAGAATCTTAACGGCAACACTCAGATGTGCTCTGTGTTACAGCACAATGGCACTAAATATACAGACCCAACTGATATTGCCAACATCCTGGCAGATAGGTTCAGTGCTAACTTTACCCCCCCTCTCACCCCCTAAAGAGCCCATCTCTATACCGGAAGAATGCAAAGTTCCTGTAATCATGGCTGCACAGGAAAAAACACACTCTCCAAAGCCAAGAACACAGCATCCATGGGACCAGACAACAACCCAGGCTGCCTTCTACATGAACTACAGAATGAACTGGTACCCCACCTAAGTACCATGTTCAATCATAGCCGCACCTCAGGCTTTGTGCCTGCTGAATTGCACACAGCAATGGTTATCCCACTCCACAAGGGGAGAGCCACCACATACCCTGGGAACTACTGCCCCATTAGCCTGGCGAGCCTGGTATGCAAGGCCATGGAATGTATCATCATGGAACTTATAAACAAAGACATTGGTAATCTCCAAACTCTGGACCCAACCCGGTTCGGGTTTGTAAAAGGCAGACCATGTCTCCTAAACCTGATAGACTTCTTTGAAGCAGTCACCAAAGCCATAGACAAGGGTAAGGTGGTTCACACAGCCTTTCTAGATCTTGCCAAGGCTTTCGACACCACCCCCCCACTCTGGAATTATAGATAAACTCACTAAACTAGGTATAAATCCCTATGTCACAAGATGGGTTGCCAACTTGCTCACTGACAGAACCCACACTGTGAAAGTAGCAGACTCCAAATCCAACTTCAGACCAGTGACAAGTGGAGTACCACAGGGTTCAGTCCTGGGTCCTCTCCTGTTTGGTATCTACTTCTCTGAAGTACAGGCTAACAATGAAGGTCTTTGGCTAATGAAGTCTGCATATGACTGCAAACTAGGAGCCATAATCAAAACTCCTAACAATGTGGACATCCTACAAAAGGGCCTCACTGAGACAGATGCCTGGTGTCAAAGCCATGGCCTCAAGCTCAATGCCAAAAAGTGCATTGTCATCTCCTTTGGTAAAAACTCTGTACCCATGAACTACAACATAGGCGGTAGTATACTTATCACCAAAAGTGTGATAAGAGACCTTGGGACACAGGTGGACAGTAGTCTCTCCTTTTATAATCACATCGCCACAGTAGTCAGGAAATCCTTCTACATGGCACACCTCATCACAAAAGGTTTCTCATCCGGAAAAAAAGAGGTCATTGTTCCCCTCTACTCATCACTCATTAGACCCGTTATGGAGTACAACGCCCCTTTTGGTATGTACCTCGCAAGACATCTACGACAACTGGAAAGGCCACACAAATACCTCACAAAGAAGATTACCGGTCTCAAACAGATGCCCTATGCAGACCATCTCAAAAAACTCCAGCTTTACTCCGTCGCAT
Organism: Protopterus annectens; assembly: GCF_019279795.1. Classification (NCBI taxonomy): domain Eukaryota; kingdom Metazoa; phylum Chordata; order Ceratodontiformes; family Protopteridae; genus Protopterus; species Protopterus annectens. The sequence goes on from NC_056732.1 coordinate 641,075,883, forward strand.
ATCGCCTACTCAGAGGTGATTTCTACCTAACATACAAAGCTATGTCAAACCCAGAGCTGTTGGACATGCTCCACTTAAAGAAATCCCAATCCCTCCGAGCTACATGCTCTAGGGACCTAAACCTTGTCACCACAATAAACAGAACATGCCAGAGGGATAGATTCCTGTTCCAGAGACTTCCCATACTCTGGAATAAACTACCTATCTATTTCAAACAAAGCTCCTCATTGGCACTCTTCAAGAAAAATCTTGATGATTGGATGGGAAATAGGAAATTCACCCTGGGGATCACCTCTGTGGCTCTGCTCGACAGTGGCACAGGAAAATAATTTTCTTGGGTGGCAAAAGCCAGAGTACCTTTTTGTCTTGGCTTGTATAGACCCCAGGGCCAATAGCCTAGTACCTACCTATGAACCTATGAACCTATACAGCTGTAGCTGAGCGGGTTGTGAATCAGGAAACCCATGCTAGTAGGCTGCAAAGGCTGCATCTCGAGACTGGTGAGTAACAATCCTGCTTGTAGTAGTCATACCAAATACATGTAAAGTAGTAGAAAGTCACCTGGCAGTATAAAAACTGTATATGGGTTGTACTGAATAAACCAGACCATATGACAGTAATAGTCCCATATAGCTCATATTTAAATAAAACTGTAACTGCCTGGCAATAAAGCTCTAAATCCTGGACTGGTTGTGTTTGCTCTTTTAATGTATGGCATTTATTGTTGCATTCTCTGAATAGTAATGTTAGGTTAACCACTGTTACTCACACTGTGCTACATAAAAAATGTCTAGGAATGTCTGTATAAAACTGTTGTAAGTACAAGATCAGATTGTACAACAGAGACTTAGACAGAAAACACGGAGGAGATAGCAATATCCAAATAGCACACTCTGCTGAAACTTAAAATTGTATTTTTAGCAGACACAGCCATGTCCTTATTTGTACTCGCATGTTGTCAAGCTTTGTCCAGAGTGTGTGCATTAAGAGATTGAAAGGTATGGGTATAATATTAACTCAGAATCTGGGAATATGCATAGAAACAGTCAGGTAATGTTACAAACATTCCTTCCACATGTCTGTCAGATAAGAAAACGGTGCATGCCAATAAAAATTGAAATCCTGGACTGGTAGTGTTTACTCTGGTATAGTATGGTCTGACATTTAGCATTCAGTAACATCTGATATCAGGATAGTACTGTTGTGTCAACCACTGTTTCTCACACTGTACTAAATAACAATATGTCTAGGAATGTCTGTATAAGACTGTTGTAATTACAAGGTCATATTGTACAACCAAGAGAGACTTAGACAGAGAACACAGAAGGAATAGACAGCCATATCGAAATAGCACACTCTGCTAAAACTTATATCGTTGTATTTTTAGCAGAAACAGCCATGGTTCTAATCTTGGGAGTGGTAGTAAGCTGTATGCACAATCATACCTCTCAGCTGTACAGATTTTTTTCAGAATATCCAGATAATTGGCTCATATTTCTGCCTGTTCCTCTGTCCTGCTGGCAAATCAGTGAGATGATCACATAATTGTAGTTATTAAATAATGACATACATTTGATTTTCAGACCTCAAAACCTACAGAAAATGTACATTAAAACAAATCCTGTCACTCTAGCAACTCTCCAAGTTTATCAGAGCAATATTCAAAATATGTCCCTATTTGTACCCCTATGGTGTCAAGCTTTGTCCAGAGTGTGTGCATCAAGAGAGTGAGAGGTAAGTACATAATATTAACTTGGAATCTGGAAATATGTGTAGAAACAGACAGGTAATGTTAACAAACATTCCATCCACAGGTCTACCAGGTAAGAGATGTAAAATTT
>NC_056732.1:641085223-641115223 GCF_019279795.1 Protopterus annectens
AGATACTTCATTCCACCATGCATTTTGTGTGTGTGTGGTATCAAGAAGTGCATTATAGCGAAAAATTGTATGATGTTATTCTGAGGTGGCTGTGTGTGCTCTAGCACAAAATGTCAGCAAAATCACTCTAAAGGGTATATATCAACACGTACAGTACATAGAATGTATTGATCATGCTCAAAACTGGGAAAATACAACCTTTTTCTGCACCTGTCAGATGTCAAACTGGTACATAAGAAGTTTTGTAGTGCATGGAATGCCACTATTATGCCCAAAAAGCGGGAAAAAGACACACTTGTTGATCACTTTTCTGACATCTTAAGCACTTTTCTGACATATGAAATGCGTTTAACAAGCTTTTATTAAGAACCTGAAGCACTGTTAAGCTCTTTCTTTATACCTGAGCACAATAGCCACCAGTACCGGTCATCACAATGCAGTGGTGGAAGCCAAAACAGCTTTAAAGACTTTTACACACTTTACCCCGGAGTTACTAAACTTCCGTGTATGACTAATCCAGTCCTGCACGGAAGCGGCAGTATAAGAGGAGGATGGCAGTGCAGCATGCATATTAACAAAGGCGTGCTGCCTGAACTCCTAATGCTACATGGAACATGGACAAGTACAGGGGGTGAGACTGAGAGCAGAGTTCTATGAATAAACACGCCCCTGCAAAGTAGAACAGAAGAATGTGTAAATAACTGAGCGACACTGTTCATAAGTGTCCGCATATCCCCATCAAAAGTCCCCATGTGTTCAACAGCAGCAGTATATTTAAATAAAATGAAGAGACCCTTTTATTTATTTTTTTTAAAACCCCCAGTACAGCTAACCGTAGGTGCGTGGGTGTGCCCATCGCTTAGCTATGGTTAAAGCAGCTGAAAAGGCTGAAGATGATAACAAGGAATATATATGCAAATGAAGCAGCACAGCAATTGTGTCGTGGTTAGAGCATCCGCCTAATGAACAGGTATTCCCAGTTCGAGTCCCACTGCAGTACATATCATTTTCCATGTGAAATCTGTATATGAATATAATTTTACATCTTTTTGCCGTATGACCTACATAATAACATTTAAATGTGAACTGGAGTACTGCATGAAATGCACATGTGAAGTGTCAGTGTCATAATGAATACTACACTAGTAAGCATTTTTAAGCACAAATAAGCAGTGATAAGCATATATAAGCACTAGTAAGCGTGTTTAAGTGCATTTGCATGGGGGTAAGTATTGCCTACACAGATTAAGCAAAGTAGAAGCTAACTGAGTGTAAGAAAGTGTAACCAGAGGTTAGCAGTGCTTACCATCATGCAAAATCATGCAAACCCTTTTACAACTGCTTTAAACTGCTTTAATCACTCTGAATCCAATGACCCATGTTCTACCCAGCAATAAAATGAACTGCTGCTGCAAGGCTCAAACCCAGGACTCTATACACTATAGTCACAGTAGTCAACCACTAAGCCAACATAACAATTGATGCGCATTATGTATCAGCAAACTAATTCCCACCAAAGGAAAATCAAACCAAACATGTGAACTGAATCCATGTACAGTGTGATGTTGGATAAACTGCCACAGTACATAAATATGTGAATTGGAGTACTGTAGTAAGCATAGCTCTGAAGTGTGATTGTAATAAAGTGTAGAATTCCCCAGGTCCCCATACAGTGTATGTACACATGAATCACGGATACCAGACACATATATAACCTGTAATGAAAAATAAATCACTGCCAAATGGCAAATATAGTGCTAATTAACTATTAAGCAATGCTAACCGCAGCACAGCTCAAGTTAGTAAGTGCAAGCAATGTACAGCTGAACCAATTCAATCTGCCTAGTGGTATGCCTCTTTAAGCAGTGCCAACCTTATGTAAGCAGGTGTGCCCATAGCTTAGCCTTTTCAAAACCGGCCAATCACGGGAAAGTGCAAGGAAAATGGCCATATTTAAACCCCACAGGCGGGAATACTTCTTATAACTAGTTGTATCTTCCTACTGCAGGCAGAATGGCTGGTGTGGGTGAAGGCACTCAATTTAGAGCACAGTGCTGGGGTATCCAGGAGTCAAAATTCATGGTATGGCTCCTGGTAAAAAAACATGATCAGGGACTACTGCAGCGCCAGTACCTTGACCTCACCAGCACCACAGGTATCCCCGGACTGGTGAGCAGGTCAGGCACCACCATGCTGACCTGAAGTGGTGGAGGGGGGATGCCCTGAAACAGTGGATCCAGGAGTGTCGGGAGATGGCCAATGCCCCAGTACTAAGTACACATTCTACTAAGTAGTAAATTAACACCTTTCATTATCTTAAGCAGTGTCACCCACACCATGGTATGCAGATAAAATGGCTATGAAGTTCTGCATAACAATGTTGGAAGTGCCAAGAGGTCAGTCATATCATACAAGTTAGGGAGACTTAGATAGAAAACAGTTGAAAGCTGTACATCAATTCCCTGATAGCACAGTGTACTGTGATGTTAGCAATAATCTTTTGTCACACACAGCAGGGGTTTGACTCCTGGGAGGGCTACTAAGTTGTATGTATAATCATACCCCACAACCGTACAGACTGTAATACAATGTTCAGATAGAAATCTGCATGCATAATTACACCCAACAACTGTACAGAATATGCTTGAATGTTCAAATTGCAAGTAGTACGCATATTTATACCCCACAACTGTTCCAATCTGTCCAGCATGTCCAGATAAATGGCTCATATCACCAGCTTGGTACCCTGTTCCCCTGGAAATTCAATGTGGTGATCCAAGAAATGTAGGCAGCTGTCAATGACGTATAACTGATAGTCAAACGTGTACATAGTCAGAGAATGCATATGAAAACAAACCTGTCATTCTAGCACCTCACCCAGAGTGTATGACAGCAATTCTCAACATGTGTTGCATTAACACCTGCAGTCTGTCACGCCTATATTTAAGACACAGGTCAAGTATATAATAATCTATAAACATACCAGTCTACAATATAAGGCCATTGTATAGTGTAATAATACATGTAAGAAAAAGATCACTGCAGTAACTAAGAATGTTGTGAAAGCCACAAGGAAATAGTTCTTAAATGAATCCTCTCTCTCACCCCTACCATATGTGCATAATCCAATGGCACTCATCAACTGGTATGTGTACACGCCAAACATTTCTGGGGCATATGTCCTAATGGTTAATAAATACTCACATTTGTTCATACACCCATATTGGTGGCCTGTTGCCATCAATGAAACCCACATGCTCCTGTAATGGTCACTGTTGTTCCATATATGCATGTCTTCTGCTTGCTCTGCAACTGTGTTAAATGTGGTGTGCCAGGTTAATGGGAATACCTATGCATGCTGTTCTAACTAATCCTATATGCTGTTGACTGTTACTAACCCATATCTGCCATAAACCTGCGACAACACAGCTCATATGGGAAGGCTGGTCCCAGCGGACCCACCTGTCCCACCTCAGCTGGCCATGGCACCGGGCACCAGCACATCTGGGGCCCAGCCTAAGGCCTCCTCCTCCATGGGCCCTGCACCACCTTCGGGAGGAACCACTGCAGGGGATGGGGCTAGCCCCCCTCCCTCGGAGTGAGCATGGAGGAGAATCTGTCACCCATCAACATGTCTGGACCGTGGTGCATAGGGAGCTCAATTTGGAGTATTGAGAGTGGCTACTCCAGCTTGAGGGCTGAGTGGCGCTATTAGAGGGTGAGTCTGCACCTCCTACACAGCCCCCAGTATAGCCACCTTCAGGGTCGTGAAGGTGCAGTGGTGACTGCCAATGGGTGGGGACATCAGTCCCACTGTTTCCAGTTGGGGGCTTATGGGCTTGCGACTTCCAAACACCCCTCCCTGGCCAAGGTGTTTACCCCCCACATGTGTCATATACGGGTCCTGTATGTATCTTGTGTGTCTTGTCTGTTAACCTACCCAACCTCCCTCCCCAAATAAACCCACTGACCCTCCCCAATATCCCACTCTCACTTGAAAAAAAAGGGCAATCTGTTCCCACAAAAACATCTCGCCCCATACATAGCCGTCCATTTTTCACACGTGTCCACTGGACACATGTAATCTGGTATAATTGGCATCAGAATGAAAATATGTTGTCCTCACCCATCTCCCAGGGGTTTGAGGCTCTAAAAGTACCTGAAAATATAATGTATATGCACAGCTGTTGCTGTAGAAGAAATGGGCAGCTATGGACCTTTCCTATACCCTTCCTGCACATGCCTAGCTATTTTCCCTACTATCTTTCCCTCTTTGTGCCCCATTTTTCATCACTGTCCTATCAACCCCTTTTTCTTTTCTTTTAAAGGAATTACCATAGGGGTAAATGGCAGTAAGCATTGTTAAGCAGTGGTAAGCGGTTTTGCGTGGGTTTGTGTGAGGGTAAACTATGCCCACACAGGATGAGAAATCTGAAGCCAACTGACTGTAAGAAAACATAAGCAGAGGTTGGCAGTGCTTACCATCGCACAAACCCATGCAATCCTGCTAACAACTGCTTTAAAGTGCCTTAATCACACTGTATCCAACCGCCCTTGTTCTGCCTAGCAACAAAATTAGCAGCCTCTGCTAGGATCACACCCAGGACCCTGCACACCATAGCCAAAATTATTTACCACTAAGCCATCTCAGATATACATACCCTTGATGTATTCACAAACATATCATCCATCCCAGTCCAACATGTAGATGTATGTGTGTGAGTAAATATATTAATGTCTAAATGGTTACAACATATTGATATATATCTATATATATATATATATATATATATATATACATATATATATATATATATATATATATATATATACATACATACACATATATAAATATGTATGAACATATAAACATGCAAATGCCTACATCTATAGATATATATGTCCACATCTACATGTCTAAATATATACGGCAGATTATATAATTATGTCATCAGATATACATATATATATATATATATATATATATATATATATATATATATATATATATATATATATACATATATATATATATATATATACATATTTATCTATCTATATATACATAAGTATAGACGGGCATACATCTGTAGATAATGGGAAAATAACAAAACATATATGTCCTCATGCAACTTTAATAGGGTTGAGAAGCCCCACACAATATACGTCTGGCACGTATAGGTATACCCCCCAGCCAAGCATGATCCCCCCCCCTGTAACACAGTACCAAGTGTTACAGATCCCATAACCAGGACCAGACATGCATGACATGGCCATCCCTAGGATACATATACACAGACACATATATGCAGATACACTTATATATATATATATATATATATATATATATATATATATATATATATATATATATATATATGGATATATATGTAACTACACATACACACGCAGAGGTTTGTACAGTAATATACATATGTAGTACGTGCACACAATATGGAGCAGCCAGTATTCCTACAGTCACCACCTTACCAACTGGAAACTGTATGAGACACCCATATGAATGACATTCATAGCCTGCAACATATACCCACAGAGATATCAAAGGGTATAACACCACACACAGGTGTGCATAAATGAATGTGAAAGCTTTATTTGTGTACTATGACAGTTGTATATGCCATGTCATATAGCTGTTTAGACACAGGCATCCATATGAGCAGTATAATGCAACTGTGAAACAGTTATACTAAGACAATAGTCTGGAAAGGTTGACATATGTTGCTGTCCAGGCCGAGGCCTCCAAGTAGTACATTAGTAATGACAGACTGGGCCACAGCATACCAGACAATCACCAGTACATAATGCAGGTGTATAGGTCAGCAGCCTCTATCTACACTCTGTACACAATCCCTAGGGGGGACAGACCCCAGATGACACAATGGGATGTATCTGTTACATAACAAGGCATACCTGACACCATCACAATCACACTGACAAACAGTACATCCCGTATGGCAGGAGGCAGTAGGCCTGCATTTAACCAAGGTGGATTGTATGGTAAAGTACATCCAGATACCTTGAGGCAGCCTATCCCAGATACCCACACATGTTGTAACAGCCTAGGTTAGTCATGGTGCACCCTCCTACACTCACTAATACTGGGCCATATACCACTGTAACATACACCGGCCACTGGAGTGCATTAGGGCACACGTGTATTGTGTAAGTGAAACCCACACATATATGGCCCCAACCTCCCAGTATGTGTGGGGGACACAACAGCAGTGGAGTGATGTCAGGAATGACACCATGACATACACACAGCCCACTACATAACAACCCCTGACAGCATGTCATATGTGCAAAGCCTGGTATGTAGGTGGAGGATAGAGGCTGGAACACAGGGACATATGTGTAAAACCATTGTCATATGGTAAGCAAGATATGTATATGTGTACATATCTATATGGATATATGTATACTTATTTATACATATATGTTCACCATATGTCCTGCACATGGAGTGGAGCCCTACCTCCGCCCAAATAGTCCCAACCTCTCAGTGCAAGGGGATGTCACGTATGTAGTGCAGGTATGTTTGTAGATTATTGCTACTGTAATAGGGATTGTCTTCTCAGAAATGGTGTGCATGGGAGGCCACATCTGCTAACATGTGTGCTATTGGCTACTTACAGACATCCTACGGTCATCATAGTACAGTACCACTGCTAACACAGTAATGCCCCTGTGGACTACAGCTGCGATATGGCCAATATATGTGGCCAGTCTGACACACTCGGGTCATTCCAGGGATATACACAGAACCCCTTCATGTAAGACATGTGGACCAGGTCTGTCAATGTGGAGGTTACCAGCCATGTACATGGGTATAACATGTACATACTGGTATACATTTGCCCCCCATAGGTTATGCATTCATACACCCCTGTCTGTCCTGACACATAATAACCGCTGGTACAGAGGTGCCATGGCGACATACTATCCACTAGTTACTAACATACATCTGAACAGCATCCCACTGCTTTTTCTAACATACATGACTGTCAAGGTGGCCAGGCGGCAGTACATCTGGCAAGTATCTGGACCTAAAACACAGGCCGACGACAAATAGCAGATAGCAAAACAAAAACCAGAGCGTCAGTAAGAACCACTTTAATAACGAGCAAAGCTTTCGGAAATAATCCTTTGTCAATACTAAAATACATGAGTACATTCTCCATATATATAGGTCCCAAGATAGTCATATGACCGACAGCCAAAGTCATGTGACAAGTATTCAAAGCATGACAGACAAAAATAAAAGTATCTGGACCTGACATCTCACTGGATAAGTACATTAAGCTGCTAGGCATGTAACAAAGCACAGTGCAGGCTACAGGCAGACTGACTCAACACTGGGCTACATCTCCTATGTGGGAATACACACCTGCATAGATAGCAGGCTCTACAGACATGTCGCATCACAGAGTAACAGCCACCTGTGTGAAAGGGCATAACCACAACCAATGTGAACACAGCCACAGCTACTTATGTTAAGCTAGCATACTGTCACAGTATATGGACTATCTGATGCACACCATCCTCATATGAGCCACTCACACAACAACCCTGCATATGCTGGGCCACGACACAGTGTGGTCCTATGACTGTCTGTGGTTTGAGCATGTGTGTGTTCACCCCTACAATCATGTAAGCTGATAGGGTGACATTCAGTGGAGCAGCATGTAAAATCAGATAGAACAGGACCAAGAACAATGACATCTACCACAGTCTCTACACAGACCAAGGTATATATGCACTATACACACACTTTCAACAATTACCAGACATACACATACCTTGGTACTGTACACACAGCCACAGAATGCTCAGGCTATGTCCTCAAATATAACCCCTACTATACATAACATGTGTAGCAGTCTGATATCTCACTGGCTTATCGGATATGTTGTCACTGAATATGGTGTCTTGAACATATGCACCCCCAACTGCATGACATATCTTCAAAGGTTGACAGGGTTGTGGCTGGAGGAACAAACACAGGCCCGATATTGACATGTCGCTGTGATGACCTCATACATTTCCTGTCATAACAGGGTTTGATGCAACATATGTCCTATGAGGGATACAACATCAGTAACTCTCCCGGCTGTCACCATCTACTGACTGCAATCCTCACACTACCTTCTGCAGTTGAGAGATAGGTGCTCTGTGGGTAACAAGGAACACAAGGCACCACACACAGCCCAGTCTGCAGATGACCCTACCAATGGGGATTCCTCATAAACATAGCACTGACATGATAAGTATTAAAACATGTAGGACAGCCTTATCCACACACACCATGTTAAACCAATAGTACCCCAACTGCAGTATAGCAGCATTTACAGTCTGTAGTCAGGACAGACACATCCCCCTCCTGTGTGTTGGCCTGCTTCCACAGTATATGTTGTCAGAGGTAAGTCCTCAATCCATTTGTGATGCTGTTTGCCAAACAACAGAGCTAGTTCCTGCTCACAGTGAATGAAAAGGTCCAACATCAACAAGATGTTCCTAGATATTGGAGTGTGTTTCCATACAATTGGCTATGGGAATGTTAACACAGCTATTCCACATGGAATCAGCTAGAGGAGAGCTGTAGTCTGTGCAGAGGCCATCAGCTGATCATGAGCATCACTGACAATATACATGCCACTACCTAAGCAAAGCAGATGTAAGTCTCCACATCCACCAGAGATGGAGTGAGAGAGGCAGACAGAGGCAAAGATAAGTCAGAGTGGGTTGGGAGAGTAAAAGGTGAGCATGTTTGTGTCACACACCTACCAGTCCCTGGTTTTGAAACCATGACTGACTATGTACTAATATATCATCTGTTATCCATGCATGGTGGATATTGTGATTTATGCTAGGGCACCCTATAAGAAATTTTATAAAAACACACTCAACATTGGGTCTAGCTGTTACACACTCACAACCACCTCCACAAAGGACATGCATCAGCACATTATGACACACACACCTGTCACATGTGGGATTAGAACCCCTACTTAATTAGTCATTACACTATCGCACTATACCGTTACAGAATACGCCACAAAGATTACTGGAGTACTTTTTCCCCAAAGGTTTATTTCACAGTGAATAACATCAGCAGGACTGCCAATGTAGAGCGAATGAATTGTAGTGAGTATGACTAGCCAGATATGCATTGCTCTCTACACAGGGATAGGAACAGACACAAAAGCATCCACAACTCCCTTGTGTGGGAATTGAACCCCTACCAGAGTTCCATATCACACTACACTGTTATAGCACACACCACAGAGACTGCTGGAGTACTCTTTCCCCAAAGGTATACTTTACAGTGATTGACAAAGTAGGGCATTCGAATTGTATTGAGTGTGACTAACTTAAATTGCCTTAAGTAGTCTGCATGCATTAACCACTGTTCTGGCTAGAACAGAAATAACCTGCCTTTGCAGGTCATGAACCCAGGACCCTGTATACTACAGTCACAGTGACTGACCACTAAGCCATCGCAAGAGTACATGGGACTGCGGTTCCACCAAAGTAATCTCACCATAGGTTAATCAAACTGAACATGTGAAAGAAATGCATATACAGTTGTCCGTAAAACATAAATAACCTCTCCAAGGCCAACTCCATGTGACTTAAGGCAGAAGTGACAATGTTTGTGATACCCATGGAGACAGGAGCTCACAGTTCAACTGATGAATCCTGCCCCAAAGCACTGTATGAGCACAGCCACTTGTGCATGATTCCTGACATCCCACATAAAACCACGATGCTCAGCTCCCAAATAATCAAGCCAGTCTGGTGGTCTCCTGCCATTAACAGAGTATACAACAGATGGTAGACACTGTTGAAGGAAAAAGGATAATCCAAGAATGCAAACAACTCCCTTACCAGCCCCAGTAAGACGTTGAGATCCCTCATGGAATCCTCTGAAGCTGATTATGTAACTGAAATTGCCACATATTCCATAGACAACCACACAGCATTCTATAGTTATGTCCGAATTCTAACTGGCAATGCTCAGAAGTGCTCTGAACTGCAACAAAATGGCATTACATTGACTGACCCCATGGAATGTGCCAATATTCTGGCAGATTGATTTAGTGCCACATTCACCCACTCACTTCAATTTGAAATGGCCCATGTCAATATGAAAAGGGTTCCATTGCCCAGTAATCATGGCCACACAGGCAGAAAATGCACTACCCACAACCAAGAATATAGCATCCATGGGACCAGATGACATGCCGGGCTGTGTACTACATGAACTACAAAATGGAATGGCAACTCACCTAACTGTCATGTGCAATCATAGCCTCGCATCAGGCCTGGTGCCCACTGAGTGGCTCATAGCTGTGGTTATCCCACTCCACAAGGGGGGATCCACCGGTGATTCCTTGAACTACTGTCACATCAGTCTGACAAGCCTGATCTGCATGGCCATGAAATGCATTATCAGGGATGTTTTGAACGCAGACATTGGCAACCTTCAAACACTGGACCCCACACAGATTGGGCTCATGGAGGGCCAGTCTTGTCTCCTGAAATGATTGACAGCTTTGACTCAGTCTGCATAGCTGTTGAAGAGGTTAAGATAGTCCACAAAGCCTATGTGGACATCGTCAAGCCCTTCAACACCATCCTCTAGTCTGGAAACATAGATTAACATACTAATCCGGCCATACATCCCAATGCCACTTGCTGGTTTGCCAAATGGTTTACTGACAGAACCCAGACTGTAGGTGTAACTAACTCCAAATCCATCCCCAGACAAGTGACAAGTGGTGTACCTCAAGATTCAGTCCTGGGACCACTGTTGTTGGCATCTTACATCTCTGAAGTACAGGCCAACAGTACGGGACTCTGGCTAACAAAGGTAATAGATGACTGCAAAATGGGAGTCATTATGAGCCTGACTTTACTGCATGAAATATTACTGATACTAGCCTGACATCATACAGGTGGGATGGAGTACTGTTAACATCTTGTGCCCTTGCTGTGTAAGGTCCTGGTCATGGGATCTGCAGCAGTTGGTAGTGTATTGCAGGGCAGATGTGTTTGGCTGTGGGGGGATACCTATTTGTGCATGGTGTATGTTGTTTGTGCCTGTCAACCATATTAATGGAGCATGTGGACATATCTGTTTCTGCTATTTTACCACTTTATCTACAGATGTATGTCCGTATATACCTATATATATATATATATATATATATATATCTGCCTGCATATATATATATATACATATATATTTACATATATATATATATATATATATATATCTGCCTGCATATATATATATATACATATATATTTACATATATCAATATGTTGTATCTGTTTAGACATTAATATATTTTCACACACACATACATCTACATATTGGAATACATTCTCTGTAGTGTTGTATGACTGGACTGGATGATATGTTTGTGAATACAGCAAGGTTATGTATATCTGAGGTGGCTTACAAATAAATCACTTGAGTTATGGTATGCATGGTCCTTGATTTGAGCCTAGCAGAGGCTGTATATTTTGTTGCTAGGCAGAAAAAGGGCCGATGGATACAGAGTGATTAAGGCATTTTAAAGCAGTTGTACTTGGGTTTGCGCAGAGGTAAGTACTGCTAAAGTCTGGCTGCAGTTTCTTATACTCAGCTGCTGAATTGCTTAACCTGTGTAGGCATTGCTTAGCTCCGCGCAAACCCGCACAAACCTGCTTACAACTGCTTTAAAGTGCCTTAATCACTGTGTATCCAATGGGCTGTGTTTTGCCCAGCAACAAAATACACAACTTTTGCAAGGCTCAAACCAAAGACCATGCACATCATAGATAAAATGATTTACTACTAAGCCATGAGAGATACAAAAAGATTTAATGTTTGCAAAAACATACCATCCACTCCAGTCATGCAACAGTACAGAGAATGAAGAAAAACGAAGCAAAGTTGGACACTGCTCTTCTTTGTTTAAAATCTTCAGCGCTGACGGATTTATCAGACGGTTCAGTTCGGGATGAATTCTCTTTCAGAACATAAAACATTCAAGAGAAGATTTATTTTTCTATATATTCAAAGCCAATTGTTTTCCTCTTAATGCTCTGCATTCACAAAGAAAGATTTTGTGCCTGTAGCTTCGTTACATTTAATATCACCCCAATTTTAAATGTATGTGTGATCCTGTTTCACATTAATGTAGCAATCCATTTTTCTTCTATAGTTTTCCTAATACAGCACAATATTGAAATCTCTTTATGGGTAATACATTTAATAACCTAAATTTTAAAACTTGAACAATATTACAAAATTCACATGTCTACAAACATAGAAACACATCTTTATTCCTTTACTGGGAAAGATGAATCAGACAAAATTACTTGTGTCTTATTCGTCTTATGTGGTAGAGAGTAGGAATGATTGTTTGGATTGTGTTTGTTGGCTGAAAATTGTGATTTTTATTTATCTGAATAAATACCAATTCTCATTATTTTTTATTTTAATATTTTTTCAATGAAGATGCTTTTTTTATTTCATTTATGAATTGAAGATATTTATTATATAAGTGAACCATCTCATTCATTTTATTTTGGATTTTTAGGTCAACGGCGCTTATTTTGTTTGCTTAACAGTACAGAGAATGTATACCAACATCTAGATGTATGTGTGTGTACCTATATTAACATCTAAACAGATACAACATATCTAGATATGTACATATATATATATATATATATATATATATATATATATATATATATATACACACACATATATTAATTACTAAAACTATACACATATATATCAGTATATATGCACATATATACATGCATATGCCAAAATCGACACATATATGTGTCTATACCTATATATCTACATATACACAGCACTTTACATATGTGTTCTCAGATATATATCTATGTAGGTGTATACGGACATAGTTATATATATGTATATATATATATATATATATATATATATATATATATATATATATATATATATATATATATATATATATATATATATATATTAGCAGATGTATAAATCTATACATGTGTATATGGCCATACATTTGTAGATAGCAATGGCAGATTAACAAATATACATATATCCACATGCACCATTAATGGGGTTGAGAGGCCCCACACACTATATGTCTTGTATGAGTAGGCATCCCCCCCACAGCCAAACAAGTGACTGGCCTTGATGTCACATGTATGGGCATGGCTTTGCACCCCAGCCTCTCAGCTAATTTACATCTGTTATTGCTGCATACTTGACACTGTGATATATAGTAGAGCCACCATAAAAGAAATAAGCAAAACCCCCTCCACATTGCCCACAGGTGTCACACATTCACAACCACCTATACACAGGACACGAGTTACAAACACAGACACACACACACACACACACACACACACACACACACACACACACACACACACACACACACACACCTGTTATATCTGAGAGTTGAACCCCTACCTAACTAGCTTATTACACTACAGCACTACTCAGTTATAGTATGTGCCACGGACTTTACTGAAGCACTTATTCACCAAAGGTGTATTTTACATCAAATGACATCAGCAGGATTACCAAAGAAGGCCATTTCAACTGTACTGTGAGTGACTAGCCTAAAATGCATGGCTCCCTGCACAGAGAGTGAGACACACACAAAACATCCACAACTGATGTATGGGTATAGAACCCCTGACCAAGGTCTATATCACACTATAGCATGGAGCTGTTATAGGACACACCACAGGGATTACTAGAGAAATCCTTCCCCAAAGGTATATTTCACAATGAATGACATCAGCAGGATTGCCAAAGTAGGGCATTCGAAATGTACTGTGAGTGCGTAGCCTATAATGCATTCCTCCATACACAGACATTGGAATACACACAAAATATCCAGAACTGCCATGGGTGGAGATGGAATCCTACCATGGTTCTAGAACACACTACAGCTGTACGCAGTTACAGGACGCTCTACAGAGATTTGTGAGCTATAATCTTCCCAGAGGTATATTTCTAGGTCAGTGACATCAGCAGCCTTGCCAAAGTTGAGTATATGAATTCTAAGGAGTGTGAGTACCCTAAAAAGCATTGTTGTCTACTCAGTCTAAGACAAACAGAGACACACGCACACACAGTTACCAAGTCTGGGGTTGGAACATCTACTTAACTTTATCACATTACAGTAGTACTCAGTTACAGGATGCGCTATGAAGATTACTGGGTTATGACTTTCCCAGAGGTGTATTTCTAGTTAAGTGACATCAGCAGTTCTGCCAAAGTTGAGTATATGAGTTGTACGGAGTGTGAGTAGCCTAAAAAGCGTTGCTGTCTTTTCAGTTAGACACACACACAAACACAGTTGCCAAGTCTGGGGTTAGAACACCTACCTAACTACTTAATCACATGACAGCTGTACGCAGTTACAGGATGCTCTACAGGGATCACTAGGCTATTACTTTCCCAGAGTTGTATTTCCAGGTGAGTGACATCAGGCGCCTTGCCAAAGATGAGTATATGAATTGTACGGAGTGTGAGTGGCTTAAAAAGCATTGCTTTCTACTTAGTCAGACACACACAGGTTCATACACCGATACACACACAGTTGTCAGGTCTGGGGTTAGATCACCTACCTAACCACTTTATCACACTACAGCTAGTTGAGGTGAATTTCTTGACAGCCACATCTCAAGCACACAATAAGTCAGTTATGATCAGAGAGCTGAACATCATCCTCCATGGTATGCACCTTTCTGAACATTTATGATCTAATCGCATGCAGAATATATCAATCACTAAAAAATGTGGGGAAATGATAGCAATAGCACCTTATGCTGTAAAATACTTTGTGCAATCTCGGAAAAGGCAGACTGAAGTGTTTAACAGCTTTTAAAGCTGTTAGCCCAGCACAAGTAAAATTAGCGTCTGTCCACTTTCAAAGATGTAAAACACTTTGTGCTCTTACACTTTTTTTCTAACATGTAGGAGATATAAAACACAATGCTGTTATTTATTTATTTATGCATTTATTCATTTATTTATTTATTTCAGTTTGATGACCAGGGAAGTCCACTGGGTCTAAAAAAGAGACCATTTTCAGTTGAGGCTTGGGGAGAAAATCCCCAATAACAATGACAAACATATTAGCATATGCACATACAAAGCAAAGAAGTCATACAGCTTTATGCAGCATTCTACAGTAAAAAATATATATATATTCTACAATAATAATAGTAAAATCTACCAAGTGTACAGTCTAAGAGTCATTAACAGTGAATTACAATTGAGGATGAGAAATTGTTGTAAATAAACTATTAATAAAATTTATAGGTTAAGGAGGAGTAGGAGAGCAAATGATGTGAGTGCAGAGATGATGCATAGAGTTAGAAAGTGGGTTTTGATATAGGAGGGTCCTATGTGGGGAAGAAGCAAGGGCATTCCCCTTTTAAAGATAGGTAGGAATAGAGGAGGGATTTAAAGTTAGAGTGGTTATGAGTATTTCTAAGATAGGGAGAAAGAGAGTTCCATAGTTTAGCTAAGGACCAGGATAGCAGAGAGTGTCCGGGTGTCCATAAAGGTTTGTAGATTTTGAGCAAGTTCTGATTTTCTGATATAAGTGTGCGATTAGGAATAAAGGAGGTTAAGGAGGTGAAGATATAGGGACAGGAAGATGAGTTAAATATGAGCTTGTGGGCAGTAATGAGTTTAAGGATGTTCAGATGGTTGGGAAGCTCGAGCCATTGCAGTGAGTGGAGGGAGATGCGGTGATGGGATGAGTTCCTAGAGTTAGTGTTAAATTTGCAGATTTTATTGTAGAAGGCTTCTAATTTAGTTTGAAGGCCTACCTGAAGATTTGAGAACAGAGGCACGCCATATATTAGGGAGGGGGAAGGGTATGTGGAGGCAGGGAGTCTTTCTGGTGGAGGGGGTGAGATAACAGTTATGCCTATATTGGAGTTCTACTTTTTGGTATTTTTTTTCATGTTAGTTCTTACACTTTTTTCTAACATGCTGTACATTAAAGAAGCTAGAGTTCCATGTACAACAAACAGTTGTGATTGCATTGCTGATCGTAACTATTTGCTAATGTGCACTTGGGATGAATTTCTTGAATCCACTTCATAAATACATTTAACAATTGGTTATGCTGGGGGACTCAGTCATAATCTTGAATGTTGCACACTTTATAACATTAGAAAAGTGTATAACAAGTTTCACTTTTTTGTTAATTTTAGAACATAACCGGTGCACATGTGCTAAAAATGTGCACACACTTTGCTGAAGTCTAAAAAGTGAATAACACGTTTATCTCTTTGCCAGTTGTTTAGCATAATCAGCATCCTCAATAACTACAAAATGTTTTTACATATAAAAATAATTTGTAATAGAGCCAGTATTGTTATGCTGTGGTTACCCCATAGCTTAAGTTTCTGTCGTTTGGATTCTAATTGGTTGCTCTTGTTATGGAATCTCTATTTCTGAGTCTCTGAAGTTTTACATTGGGTTCTCTTGTTTCCTCTTATATAATAAGGCATGTAATCTGCTAAGCTGGTGATCCTCTAAACTTCATGTAGGCATGCGAATGGTGTTTCAATAACTGTGTGCATATGTCATGAGATGGACTGTAGTCCCATCCAAGGTTAATACCTTGCCTTGTGCCCACTGCATTCCAGGATAAGCTCCTCATAACCATGAATGAAATAAAATGAGTGTCACATATTAACAAATGCATTTGTAATATGACGAGCAGTGCAACTCTACCTTAATAAATTACTCGACAATATATACAGTTACTTTATCACTGAAAGCATGTGTTACTAGAACTTTTAATGGGATACTGCGTAGATCCTTTCTTGTGCTGCTTTATAAATGTGGTTTTAATAAAGATGAAATAATTAATATTTATTAGTTGATATCTAAATTTGATAGCTGATATTTGCAATAATTTTTGCAAACATGATTGTCTAATATTGCAGTCCAGAAGTCCACCTAGTAGATATAGAAACAGTGATTTGGGTTTAGGTATGACTCAAAAGTATCAGAATAACATAATGCTAAAACAAAGATTTCAGCACATTTGAGTTTTCTTGATACCTAGTACCAAAAATACCTGCCAGAGATCATGGGGTCAAAAGGTCTGGGACCTAGAAACATAGAACATATCAGTCAGCAGTATCTATATAGCATGCTTGGGAATTGTCTGGGGGACTCAGTAAAAATGTACACTCTTTGTGCATTTAATTGAAGCAGTATCTTCCACAGCCTTAACTACTAGCATTGCCAGTATTGCATCAAAAAACAAGAGAGCTCTGCGAGTGAACATGAATATGGCACAGGTAGAGCAAACAAGACCAAAAGATGCAAAAGACTCAAGCCACAAAGTAGGGTAGATGTGTATTTAATGCCAGCAAGCTTAGAGCTTTTGCAAATGCATCATCATGTATACTGCAGACAAAGTAAGTCCACTCCTCCTTATAACAAATTAAAATCATGTGACAATATTCATGGCCAATACTGTAGCAGAATATTAATATAATGTCTGTTCTCTTCTGCAGTTTACTAGAGGTTGTTTATCTTTTGAATGTGGTCTGGGTGATAGTTGGGGGATGGGGGGGGGGGCTTCAGTACATGTATAATAACTAAGCCAGACTTTTTCTTCCTACAACACAAAGATATTCAGATTAAAAATGCTGTCATGGTTATACATGCTTAAAAGACTGAAAACAATGCTTTAGAAAAAGCAATATTAGCACAGATCAATAATCAAAGACCATGATATCACATTACATGGAGAGCAGCTGCTAAAGAATCACAGAGCGTGGCATATGGTACATTCTTAATTCATTAAACAGTAATAAAATAAAGGCAAAACCCCTCTCATCTACAGATTAGTCCATACTGTATCCATTATTTTAACCTTAATGAAGAGTTAATGCTCCATCAGTTTAGAGTAAGCCCTTTCTTTAAGGCAATGCACAAAGGGCTTTAAAACTTATTTACATACCAAAATACCTTTAATCATAAACCTAGCATCAGACTGCAAAAACACTAGCCGAAGTAGTTACCACGACAACGTATACCTAGATTTAGAATGATAATAAATGAAACCTAGCAAGAATTTAATTAAGTAGAACCAATGCCCACTGCTACCAAGGACTTAACATTTCTCATATTTAAATCTTGTTAGATGTGAGTCATATAAGCTACTATCTTTGGAAGGATTTCATTTTGTACTTGTGCAGGAATCAGTATGCTTCCAGTCAAAAAATATGCACTTCAGGTAACAAAACCCATAAATTGCTCTTCTTCCATTTACAGCTCAGTACTGAACACCAAGCCTACCTACATGCATTATATTTCCAGTAAATAATGCACTGCATAATTGTCCTTAGATTCTTGTCCTTGTAACTCACTTTTGTACCATTGTGTCCTATATGCTATTTCTAGTGACATGCAAACTTGAAATGCATAATTATGTTACATATACATTATTATACTTTGTGTATTGCTGAAGCCTTTATCCCAGTGTGCATTGTTGAAGCTTTTCTCCCAGACATACCCTGAAATTAAACACTGTGGGAATTTCCCATTTAATGTAGTGGAATAAATAAATAATGCATCTCAGATATAGAATGTCATTCATCTCTGTTGGATGGTAAAGACATGCAATGATCATATATTTTTTCACATACATGCATATATCTAACAGGAGAACATAGCTCCTAAAGTCTGCCCAGGCAGGATTTAAAGTTTCCTATGTTCTTTTAAAGCAGTATTAAACTGTGTGAGGGATGGCATGTTCTCACAGCATTAAAATCATAGCATAGCTCTTTGAAAATAACTGCAGAGGGTAAGAAAAAGAAGCACCTTATGTTTCACATTAGTAGGTTTTATGATACTAAACCTCATATCATTACTGGTAAGGAGTCTTTATGCAGGCTTAACTCATTTATTAATAATGTGAGTACCCTTATATGAGTCTGACTTGATAAAAAATGAATAAATTTAAGGGAAAATACCAAATGTTGAAGAAAAATAATGGTTCCATGCCTAAAGTTGTACCAGCTGAGATGTATGCATGGAAGATTATTCTCCCTTCAGGGATCATGTACGTAAATTGCATTCAGGAATGAAGACACAGATCATCTATACCACTACAAATACTAGCATAACATTTACATTTTTTTATCCACTTAAAAAGTTAATAGAGCAACAGTGGGTGTTGCATTAACATGCATTGTATGAACATTAAAAAATATAAAACTCTAATTCCTAATATTACTAAATGACTATAATCCTCAGTTATTTACCAAGAAACCAACAATTTCATGACAGACAGGACAAAACAGGCAAATCATGAATGGTAAAAGCTAATAGCAGAACAGATTTTACATCACCAAACATTCATTTTCTGAATAACAAGAAGTATAAAGCTCTAATATCTGACATTGGTTGACTATAATTTTCAGTGATTTACCAGAAAATCAAGCATTTTTCCGGGGATATGACAAAACTATGAGACAAAGTTGAGGTCATTCTGCAAAAATGCATAGCCATAGAAAAGTTTTTTGTTAGTGTTTGAAGTGAAGGCTCGATTACCATTAGCTACTGATTTTTTTAAAACTTGTTTGCTGGGATTTTATTTGATGTAACCTTTTATAAAATGCTGTCTGAAATTTTAGAGCAGCAGTACATAGCCATATTTTTTCAAATTTCTGAACCCCTGCTTGACCTCTTTAATCTATGCTTCTACACTGGCTACATTCCTGAAGCTGGAAAACAGACATTGTAATTCCCACACAATGGTGACACAATCATGGACCCTGGTAACAATAGACCTATTAATCTCATTAGCCTCATATATAAACCTATAGTGCTCATTATCTCAGACATCATTAATCTGGACACTGAAAATCCCTTAACCAGGAACCTTATCAATTCAGCTTTGTCAAAGGACAGACCTGCCTCTTTAAATTGAATTTCCTTTAAAACATAATGGAAGCAGCAGATAGTGATTATGCAGTGAAACCTGACCAAGGCCTTTGACACTATTCCTCAAGCAGGTATTTTTGCAAAACTGAATATATTATATTGTGCACTGGATAGCTAACTAGCTGTCTGCCGTAGGTACCACTTTTGAAAGCAAAGAAAGTTACCAGTGGTATACAGTAGGGCTCAGTTTTGGACCCTCCCCTATTTTGCATATATTTCTCAGACTTAATTAGGTGCTGTTAATCAGTCTTCAACTGACTCACAATTGCTCCAACATGGGTTATACTATGTTAATGTTTGGTGCAAGGGCAATGGTCTCAAATTAAATGTAAAAAAATATAGCATAGTTCATTTTGGTAAACAAAACAGCTTCACTTTCAAATGGAGATGCAAGTTTTCAGTCAGACAGTGTTGTAAGGGTTCTAGGTACTCTTGTTGATCATTTCTTATCATTTGGCCATCATGTCTTTCAGTAGTTTGAAAACCTTTTAAATATGGCCAATCTAATTTTCAAGGACATCTCCACTTGACCCCAAGAAGAATTAATTCCGCTTTACTCATATTTTATCAGACATGTTATTGAATATAAAGCACATTTTGGCATGTATTGTATTTGTCTAAACATATCACACAAGCTGAGAGACCTAAGAGATTCATAATTACAAACATAGTGCCCTCAAAACTCTCAGTTAAAAGTAGAGACGGCCAGTCCATTCTCTTTACTCAGTCTCTTACAGACTTTTCCATGCAGATCTATGTTTACCCTTTCAAGCCATTAAAGATCCAATCCTATTTGACCTCCTAGTCTTTTGCAGAACTAATAGTGCCTCAAATATTCAATTAAAGGAAGTATACCTTAATCAGCTGATGAATAAGGCATGTTAGTGTGATATATTCATATCCCATTGTAAATCTCATCTCTGGAACAAGCTACTATTACATGTCAAACAGAGTTGCATCCTTGCCACCTTCAAGATAAACCTAACATAAATGGATGGCTGGCCTCAAACTCTCCCTTTGCCTATCCTGTCTTGCTCTCCTTGAGGCTAGAGAGCACTTCTGAATATGTTTTTGGCTAGGCTTGACATGGTCTGCAGACTGATCGCCTAGTACTTACTTATGAACCTATCAACCTATGAATATCGCAAGTATGCATTTCATAGATGTTTTCTGCAGGTATCTCCTGTAAGTTCATTTTTATGTATATAATGTGCTTTATACTGGTGCCTCATTCTTTAACTACTTGGGATTGTATTTTTTCTGCCTTCTCTTCCTAACATTTGGCTACCCTTAACATGATCCCTAACAGTTTTCTTACTTGACATCCATCATGTTGCTGTTTTATAAGAACTGCAGTCACTTGAGTGTCTGTATGCATGTTTGCATTAGCACTAAATGTCCTCTGTAGTGGTGAGTGAGCCTGCATTGGCATGTGCCAGGCTTGGGATTGACAGGAAGCTCAGCTTGGGAACATAGTCTAGGTTATACAACCAGAAATGTGTCAAGATTTTTTTTTAAGTTACAGATTCAGACAGGATCTGCAGGCTGTAAGTGATTAGGTCTGACCTGCAGAAGTCAGAGCAGTACTTGGCTGAATCTTCAGTGGTAAGTGGTGCCATGGAGTTGAGCTGGTATTTATTTTTAAATAGCTGAAATTCAGATAGGAGCTGCAGTCTGTGACTCTTTTCTATTAGGGCTGTCTGTTTATTTGAGAATTTTGGTTGGTTGAAGCTGTACTGGACTGAGTCCCAGAGTGTTTCAGAAGGATAATTCAAACAGCCGGCCTGCCCCAAGGGTGAGGTATTGCTTTAGATAAGTAATGGGGGATTCTTTATTCTTCAAAGGACCTGGGGCTTATTTTGCCAAACAAGTTTATTCAAGTTTCTGAATGCAAAATGGTACTTAGTATGAGTTTGAAATCAGGCGGGAGAATTTTTCTCTCAGTAAAAGAGATTAGATGGAGAGAACTACCGCAACACGTTACACTAGACAGTATTCAAACTTCTCTTCTACTTTCTGGATTTCAAGGTAAGTATTACTTGTAATAAAGGACTGGGTTTATAGAGCAGCAAAGGTGAATAAACTACAAGATTCAAGGTGAGAACTGTTATGGTGTTTTTAACTAGAAGGCCAAGTAGAAACTACAGGCATACTTGTTTGGGGGCAGGTTGTAGAGGAAAATGAAGGGTTAGTTTGATAAGTATAGTGACAATTGTTGTGGCTATTGTGAGTGTGTGGGGATAGAATACAGTGTCTAAGAGCTACAGGTTGAAACAGTCATGTGATTTTTTTTCATTTTTTAACAACCTAATTCCAGGGGGTGCACAGAAGGAGACTATTTTTGTGGGAGAGCTAAGGAGGCAGGGTATTATTTCTTTGATAGTCCATTCTGGTGGTATGTACACCAACCCTGGCCCAACCTGCTCTCCACTTATCAAAAACCATGACGATGGTCACCTGTACCATACCACACCACTGCTCTCATTTCTACATTGCTCTCCTCAAGTGTAAGGAAGTCAGTAACAATACAGAGCACAGTCGTATTAGAATCTTGCAAAATGATCTTGCGTTTCTAGCTCTGTGAGACTTATTTAAAACTCACTAATGTAATCCTCCAGCCTGTCTTTCCCAGCTGTAACTTTATTTGAACCATTTGAACTGTTCTACAACAGGCACCTGCAAAGCTTGCTGGACATAGCAAAAGAATATATGGAGGAGGAAAACACCTCTCAGTGAAACTGTGGTAGAACATTTTCTGACCTTCAGGGTGGTTTAAAATGTATAATATCTATAGTAAAATAACATGGACAGCACACCTGAGATACAACAGAGAACAATATAACAAGTGGATTCTTGTCAGGTAATTCAAACCAGGAGAAAAAAGTGCTTGTGTTAATACTAATTGATGAAAGCATGTTCCTTACAAAGTAGCAAGGACCTTCTGGAACTGTAGAAAATAAGTGAAATAAAGTAAAAAGTGTGACAACCAGGGAAAATGAAACAAGAACAGTTATAGCACATAAATATCATGAAACCTTAGAAACTGAAGTTTTTTGTAGTATATAAGATTTCAGTACAAGCTATCCCCGGATTCATAAAACTTGCGCCAGGTGCAGGCATAGCGTTGCCGTTCTAACACCAAATATGGCGATCCAGGTATGAGCGTATCCCATGTGCACTACCCGTGTACGCTACGCCCGCACAATTCCTGGGCCCTGTATGCTAATTGCCCCATGTGGAGCAGTGTAGCAAGCAAATGAAAGTATGTAGTGATCCAGGAAGTGGTGCAGACATAGTGCAAGCATGCAGAAATGTAAACCGTAGAAAACGGTTTACATTTTTGCAAACATAAAATCGGAGCCATGACAGCCAACTAAACACATGTATTATATTGTTAATATATGCCAATGGCTAAATACTCCTAGTTTCTGCTTTTTCTCTTTCTTTCTTTTTCTTTTCCTTTTATTATAATTATTTTTTTGAAAAAAAAAATGTTAAAGATTTCTCTTTTTTTTTATGCTTAGCTGCTTAGATGTTTAAGTTAATTAACAAATTGTACAATTGATTATCGGCCTCCTCTTAAAAAACTGAAAATGGATATTCGTTGAGCCCGTTGGTTAACAAATGTAAAATAAATAAAAATAAATAAAATAAAATATAGCCATTGGCATAAAAAAAAATGTATAAAATATAAAATTAACTTTTAATATATATAGTTGCACTATAGCTACATGGAAGCGTAGGGCAGCGGTACGCAAAGGAGATCGCAAGGAAAATATAAAAATATCGAATAAAACTGCAATGTAACACATATCACGATTTCCCCATAATAGTCAATGGCAGGCATGCTACACCATGCTATGGTGCAAGGGTTGCTAAGAGGCTGTGACAGTGTCATGCACGGTAGCTAGGAATTAGTAGGCAATGACATGAAAATGAGAGGAGTAATAGTGAATCACAGATTCCCCGCTGGTGTAAAGATGCACCTCACAGTGTAGCATTATAACACTGAGGTGTGCCCTTGAGATAAAGATGACATCAAGAGAGGGGTGTGTCGCCATTGCTGTAAGCACATTAAAGCATTGCTAAATCGGTTTGCCCCTAGCTAGGCAAAGCTGCAGGATAGGGGTGTGTTGAAATGGCCATAGCTTTGCTTAGCTGAGAGTACACAAGGTAACCGAGTATGCATGTGAATGGAGATGAAAACGTGCATAAACCTGGTAAACAGGTTTGTGCGGCACACACTGCAGCTGAAACAGGAAGGATATAGGAAAGAAATATGGAAATGTTCCAGCAGGGAAATTGGAGTACAAATGACTAATTAACACTTACGAGCCTACAGTGGGCTATTGACAACAGCTAACAAGGCTGCAAGCAGCTACCTGCAGAACAGGAAAGGGGAAGGGCTGTACTGCAAAGAAAACAGTAAAGTGTCAAAGCACAACAAAGCCGATTTGCAGTATATCAGCTACAAGACACATTTTGCCATGACTGGATAGGGAAAGTATAAAACAAGAAAGACGGTGGGTTGATGCATGCCTGATAATAGGAGGGGATCCAGGTTTAAAAGTGAATTAAAGGGCAACAGATTAATCAAGGCAGGCAAGCATATCTCTGCAGTAAAGGCCCCATACTTGCAGTACTCATTGTAAAACCCATAATTAAGACACACTGCAGCTGGAATAGCTCATACACACCCACTGACATCAGCAGCATCCATAGCACAATAGTATAAAGTGTGAAAGCACCTCACACACATTTGTGTATTCCCATACACTCTGCACCAGTGGTGTATACAGACAGGGAACTTTTAATATGTACATGTTAGGGGCTGCCATAGCTTTGATCCACCAGCATATGTTGGAGACTGAAGGTGGTGTGGAGGATGATGCACATGACCACTTCAGGCACCAGAGGAGGAGGAGAGTGTTCAGACCCAGGGTAACCTACCAGGGGCTACATGATCTGGAGACAGTAGAGCATTACAGGGTGGACAGGGGCATCCTATAGTAACTTGTGGAGCTGTGCCGGCCACGCCTCAGAGCCAGACCAAACAGAGGGGAACCCATCCCAGTGGATATGAAGGTATGTGTAAGCCTGAGAATACTAGCTACAGGTACCTTTCAAAGACAAACTGGGGATATCATGGGGATCTCACAGGCATCAGCATACTGGATACTACACCAGTTCCTGGATGCCATGTTACCACATGCCAATGAGCACATATACTTCCCCCGAATGCAGGAGGAGTTGGCCAGCAATATGCGTCTCTTCCATCATGTGGCAGACTACCTGGAGGTACTGGGTGCAATCGACTGCACGCACATACACATCAAGTCACCACCTGGTGAGCAGGGTAAGTGCTACATAAACCACAAGGCATACCTCTCCATCAACTGCCAGGTCATGTGCAATGCCAAGGGCATTATCATGGATGTGTGTGCTGGCAGCCCTGGAAGCTATCATGACTCCCACATCTGGCATGCCTCACAGCTGTATCTGTTATTTGCCAGGGAGGACATTCCAAATGGCCACCTGGTAGGGGGGTGCTGGCTGTGCACTGGAACCATGGATGATGACTCCCATCAGAAATGCACACACACCCATGCAGGAATGCCAAAATGAGGCACACGCACAAACCAGAATCATCACAGAGCATGTGTTTGGGATGCTGAAATCATGGTTCCATTGCTTAGGCATATCTGGTGGAGCCTTACTGTACTCTCCAGGCATGTGTGCCCACATCTTCATAGTATGTGCCATGCTACACAATATGGTCCTGCAGAAACAGCTGCAGCAGGGTCAGAATGATGAAGGCCCTCACAGCCCACCACCATTGCCAAGGGCCCCACAGGCACAGAGGTACTCAGACCACGGACACCCTGAGCCAGCCTCAGTAGGCAGACGGAGGAGTGCCCAGTATGCTCATGCCTTGGCAAAGAGGGAATGTATAGCACACACACACTGACAGTGTAGGAACATAGGGACTGACACCTTTATCCACCTGCATACACAGTAAAAATGGATGGCACACACACAAGACTACCTGTAAACTGTCATGTATAGGCAGTCTACTGTGTGCATCCAACATAGGCAGCCCTCAACTATTGCACACACGACTGCCATTGGCACAAGGTAAGTCAACACCTGAGCAGTAAATTAGGCTATCACCATGTGCTAATACTGTATGTATAGATTTATAGGTAGGTACTTGGCCAACTGCCAGAGGCCATTCATAAGCCCAGCCAAAATGTGTCAGCTTTTGCCACCCCATTGATTCATTAACTGTCCCTCTGTGGAGCAGAGACAATGGTGGGATCCCTGGGGTGCAACTACTGTTCCCCATCCACTCTTCAAGGTTTCTCTTGCAAAGCGTTAGTAAGGGACTCTGTATAATTTAGTTTGGGATGTTGTTCCAAAGTATGGGGAGTGTCTGTGACAGGAATCCATCCCTCCAGCATCTTCCAGTTATTGTTGTGGCAAGGTTCAGCTCACTACAGTGTGTGGCTCACTGTGACATGGATTCCCATAGGTGGAGCATATCCATTAAGCATGAGTTCAACATGGCTGTGTTGGCCAGCAGAGATCATCTCTGGGTAAATGAGATGCCACTGAGTAAAGCAGGAGTTTATTCAGTCTGGCTGCATAGGCCATATGTTGGAGGCCAGTATTCCCCTTGACAAGGTACATTTGTGGACCTCCCAGCTGTTGGAAGTGTCTTCTGAGGTACATCCCAAAATGGGTTATTATACCCTATGATGGGACTGATGACTGATGAGTAAAGGGGCACTATATCCCCAGTATGTCTAGATGGGAACCCATTAGTAATAAGATGGCCTACATGGAAGGATGTCCTAACTACTTTGGGGATATGATTGTCAAAGGGGAGATCACTATCTACCTTAGTCCCCAGATACCCCATTACCTTGTCCATATTAAAGTGGCTGCTACTTATGTGTTAATATGTGGGTGCTTAATATTCCACAATGGAATGACCATGCAGTTAGTGGCACTTGGCTGGAGGCCATGACTTTGACACCCTGTGATGGTCTCTGTGAGGCCCTTTAAGGGATGTCTGTGTCAGTTGGACTATCAATCATGGCTCCCAGTTCGCAGTCATTGCCAAACATGGTCTGCCGTAGTCCACCTGTGTTTGCCTGTACCTCTGAGAAGTATATGCCAAACAGTAGGTCTCTCATGACTGAGTCCTGTGGGACACCAGTCATGACTGGTCAAGAGTTGGACCTGGAGACTGCTAGTTGTACCATGTGAGTTCTTTGTGTGAGCCCATTGGCAACCCTGTACAGGCTGGTGTGTTTATCAATAATACCTGAGTGGGGCATGGTGTCAAAAGCCTTGGTGATGTCCAGGTAGTATGTGTGAACCACCTCTCTCATCATCTAATGTCTTGGTGACTGTATGTAAGATGTCAAACAGGTTCAGTAGGCATGAACTGCACCCAACCAAGCTGAGCTGGGTTGGGTCACATGTTCGGAGGTTACCAATGTCTTTGTTAATGAGTGCCATGAGGATGCAATCCATACCATTGCAGACCAGGCTAGTCAGGGGCGGAAGTTACCATGGTCAGTTGTGATTCCACCTTGATGGAGTGGAATAACCATTGAAACTCACCATTGTATGGGCATGTAGCCTGTGGAGAGGCTGAGGTTGAAAAGCTTAATTAGGTACGGGGTCAGGTTGTCTTGTACAGTTTGCAAGATGCAGTCTGGGACAACATCTGCCTCCATTGATGCTGTGTTTGCTGTTAGAGAGGGCCATTTCCACCTGTGTGTCTCTGATGTGTGGGATACTGTACCTTTCAGGTAGTGTTGTGGGCTCTTTAGGGGGTGAAGTATGCACTGAATGTATCTGCAAGGATGTTGGCGATATCAGTAGGGTCAGCATATTTTGTGCTATATTTCACCGGCACAGTGCAAATCTGTGTGTCACCACATAGATCCTTGTCATAGCCAAAGAAGGCTTTGTGGTTATCTTTCGAATCCTTGCATATTTTCCTGCTGATGTTAGCCTTGGATGATGTCATGAAGGACCTACGTATCATACTAATAGTGGTCATGGATGTCTGCCCTTCATGGCATTTGCTGTTTGTCTGAAACACTGTCCTACTTCTGTAGTATAGCCTGTTTATTGCAGAGGTGCACCAGACTGGTGTCCTTGTCTAGGAGGAGTGAGTCTTGGTTTAACAGTGATGGCATGATCCATACATCCATCCGTGTAGGTGCTTATAGATTGCATTTGTAAATCTGTTTCTATCTTGAGCAGTGTTTCCCCTTAGCATGGGGGCTGTGAAACCCCCCACCCCTATCACTAGTAGTATAAATTTAGCTGTAGGAAAGGTATACACTGTGGTATCTGTGGGTGGGGGAGATGCTTGGGTGTGGAAACAGTGAATAGTTCATGGTCAGATCTAAGCAGTAACTGGTTAACCTCAGCTATGGTGCACCTGTTGCTCATGTTGGTGATGACCACTTCTAGTATGTTTCCACCCCTCATTAGGGAGGCTACCACCTGATACAAGGCATATGAGGCGATAAATTCCAGGAATTGCTGGGACTGGAATGAGTACTGGAGTAAGTTTCCCAGTTGATAGTATGGCAGTTGACATTGACCAATGCCAGGGTGTGCGTTAGGACTGTCATGTTCTCCACTGTCTCCAAGTAGACGGAGTGTTGGTCCTGGGTCATGGAGGGTGATCCATAACAGGCCACAGTTTACATTGCAGTTGTGGCTGGTGTTAGCTGCACATGAATGATCTCAGAGGTATCATGCTGCCCCACTAACCTGGAGGTGTAGGTATCCCTGATGAATATGGATATACCCCCTCCATGTCTGTGTCAGTCCATGTTCTGTGGCTGAAATGTGTGGTATGGGTTGTAGTCTGGTCTGGTAATGCTAGTGTGCTTTCAGGAGCCTTAAGGCAGATCTCAGTTACTGCACAGATGTTGATGTCCATCCTGAGGAGTTCTGTGAGTGCATGCATGTTGTGATCACAATCCCTGGTGTTGAGTAGCATAACCCTCATTGATTCTGCTATTGTGCTGTTTATGGAGCTGGTATTCACCTTTCGACTCTCCTAAATAAGGCAACATGGGGGCACCAATAGCATTGGCCAGTATTCCAAAGCCTAAGTCTGACACATAGGCCAGTATGGAATTGTTGCATGCATGTTTCCCATCTGTGCTTGTTTTTCATCTCTCCTGTAGGTAACCTACT
This sequence comes from Protopterus annectens, assembly GCF_019279795.1. NCBI lineage: Eukaryota > Metazoa > Chordata > Ceratodontiformes > Protopteridae > Protopterus > Protopterus annectens. The sequence goes on from NC_056732.1 coordinate 641,114,490, forward strand.
GGCAAGCAATAGAAAGCCTTAAACCTATACAAGTCTTCTAGCTTCCAAGATAGGCTTTTGGAGTGACTAAGTATCAGTGTTTTGTATGTTCTTGCTGAACTTAACAGTTTCCTGACTACATGGTGATTTCTCACTGTATATTGTGATCTGAAAGTCTGTTTATTCACATATTATGGCTGTGATGTCCTGCACTTTAGAGGTTTACAGATAGCCTACTACCTATCTGCCCAAGGGCAATTAGAATCATAGCTACAGTGTGTTGACTTTCTCCGCACCATTGATGAAGTAACTGAGCCTCTGTCAAGCATAGCCAATGAAGCAATTCCAGGCAGAGTTGCTGGAAGCTGTTGAAGAATAGGGTTGTGGAGGGTGACAGGGGCACTTAGTGATCTAAAGAGGGCATGTTAATGTGACAATTCAACACCATTCAATTTCCTCAACAGGTCTCACAGTTATCAAACTGGACAGGCTCCCCCACCCCTTGGCTGTATGGTTCTGGGACACATGATCCCAGGGGTGTATATTCTGTTACCCATTCACACAACAAGGTTTCACTTGAAGTGTGTCAGTGAGGGGCTATGCCTAATGTAGTTAGGAATGTAATGTACAATCTCACAGTACATTTGTTATATGTTGTTATTTCAAGAGTAAGTGAAGCTCAGTGGGTTTGGGAGCCTCCGCCCTTTGCTTAGCCTAGCTTACACATAGAAATCATCTAAATAGGAAATAGGCGG
>NC_056732.1:641117723-641221105 GCF_019279795.1 Protopterus annectens
AGGACTTAGTAATACAATGATCATAACACTGCCACACTTACTAAAACATGGTAGGCATGATTAGCAAAATTTAAACCCGTTACCTGTTAAATGTCCGTGATTTGCAGTTTCGATTATTTATGTGTCGGTGTTTTCGTGTCGGGAAAGTGGCTGTCGATCTTCTTAGTTGTCGATGTAGTAACCTGGATCCATATATATATATATATATATATATATATATATATATATATATATACACACACACATACATACATGTGTGTAGACAGCATCCGAAGTGTTCATATCTGAGTATAACATGGACCATAGCAATCACACATTCCACCCCCCCCCCAAACAATATGACCATAACATATGAAGAGTATATGCCAATTCACTATTACAGATATGTTCTATGGACACAGTCACCAACACAACTGCAATGACTGCAAATATCCATGACAGGCATACACAGACAGCTTTAATTTTGCAAAACTTTATTACATTCCAATGTATTGCCAAAAGGATTCAAGGACTAACAGTACCTGCATGCTATACAGGAAGCATTTAACAGTGCCTTAATGAATTAGCCTGCAATTACCATAGTATTAGTCCACTAAGGGATAGGTTGTGTACAGGAACGTGAGGGCTTGTAAAACTCAACACTGCTTGTTCACAAAGTCACAGAAATACTGCATTCCTCTGCAGACACCAGCAAGTAGTACTAAGCAGCAATGGCAAATAAAAAGCAAAACCAGAAAGCAGTCCACAACGTCCAAAACGATAAAAAACCTTCTTTATTGCATGCAGTAGTAAGCGCTTTCACCAGAATGGCTTCCTCAGACTGTAGCAGCATACACATCACACAGTCATTAAATAGCTTCAACAATTAACAACAGGGTGTTGTTCAAACCAATTAATTAAACAATAAAATATTCATGAAGCTTCTACTATAAAAACATCCATTATGAAACATAGATAAAACAACAGTTAAAAACAGTTAAAAACAAGCAAAAGTGACTGTTCAAAAAATAATAATAAAATATATTATATATATTATTTTGTATTTAATTTTATTTATTCACAGCTTTACCTAACTTCCTTCTTTTCAAAAAAGGTTGTAGACTAACTTTATCATTCAACCCGGGGGTTGAATCAGCTCTGCACCTTATAATCCATCTGAGTTCCATCTCAAGTGTATAAGCTTCCACATCCCCACCCCTCATAGTGTCATGAATAATCTGTAAGACAAAAAAGGTAAAGGAATGTGTAGTCCCTGCCTGTATCTGATGTTTCGCTAGTGCATTAGTGATATCACCTATTCTCATTTTATAAAGATGTTCCCTAATTCTCAACCTCAACTGCCTATTGGTTTTGCCAATATAAAACGCTTGGCAGACAGTGCAACTAGCGAGATAAATCACATTTACTGACCTACAATTAGTCCCTGTAGAAAAAGAAAAGATTTGTCCAGTGACAGGCTGTTCAAATATATTACTATTGTTAATAAAACTACACTGATTACAACTACCACATGCAACCGTATTAAAATTCGACGTCATGTACCTCACACCTTCCTTGTGACACAACATACTTTTCAAGTTCATCTTAATCTTGTATGTGTATCTAGGTCTTATTCCTACTAATTTAGAAACATCTTCATCTACAGTGAGCACATCCCAATATTTTTCTATAATATATTTTATATTGGTTACATCACTAGTATAATAAATAGGTACATTCACTGTAACATTCGCCTTATGTGCCTGTCCTTGAGTAACTAACTCCTCGGCCTTAAAATTACTAGAGAAATAAGGGCAGGCTCTAGTTCCTCTCAGACTATATGTGTCAGTCAAAGCCCTGTTTATTTCAGCATCCTTATAAGACCTCTTCAAAAACATGGTTCTTAAATTCTCAGCTTCAACCATAAAGCCACTATCAGAGGGATTCAGTCGGGACGCCCTCATGGTCTGCACCTTTACAACATTTTCAAATACATGTAGTGGATGCATGCTTGTTCTATGGAGCAGAGTATTTTTATAGCACATTTTCCTATGTACCGATGTATTAACTAGTCCATTGTCTAATCTAATAACATCTACATCCAAAAAAGAAATATAACTCCTTGAATAACTCATGGTAAATTTAAGATAACTAGTAGTGCTATCTATAAAGCTCTTAAACTGTAGTAACTGTTCCTCATTACCATCCCAAATTAAAAAGAGGTCATCCATGAACCTCTTATAAAAAGGGACATATTGCTTAAATTCAGAACTGGGGAGCAATACTGCATTCTCCCATTCAGCCATGACAATGTTGGCGTAGCTATTGGCACATGACGTGCCCATAGCTACACCATCATTCTGGATAAATAACTCTTTTGCAAAAACAAACACGTTGTTATCCAAAATAATTTCCAGGAACAGAGCTATTAACTCAATCAAACTATTGTCCATGGTCGTGTATTTCTTCAAATATTCCTGTACACTTTCAACTCCACTACCATTAGGGATCATAGTAAATAAACTGACTACATCCAAAGTAACCAAGAAATATTCTTTCCTTTCATCAAATTTAGTCATGCATTCATACAAACTAACTAAAACCTGTTTGCTATCTTTTAAAATATTAACATTAGCTTCAACTACTGGTCTAAGATGTCGTTCAACGAACAATGAGAAAGGTTGTGTTAACCACCCCTGTCCTGACACTATCGGTCTCATCGGGGGATTATGTAGGTTTTTATGAACCTTCGGGAGGCCTTTCAAAACAGGTATAAGTGGATTATTAACCCTCAGAAACCTGAAAAGGTCCTTGTCTATAACACCACTTTTATAAAGGTCATCTATTGTGTCGCATACCCGGAATACTTTATTCCTCACTTCATCCATGTTCAATTTGGAATAAAATCTAGTATCACTCAGGAAATCATACACACTCTTATAATAATCTTCCATACTCATCACTACGATGGGACCTCCCTTGTCAGCAGGAGTTATTACTATAGAATCATCTCTCTTCAAATCACACAAAGCTTGTCTCTGTTTGTATGTCAAATTATTCTTCTTCCTCTTATTCTTAACATTGTGACTACTATAGTATATATGTAACTCTTGTTCTATTAATTCTTCTACTATTGTGGTAGTTGTAATCAGTGTAGTTTTATTAACAATAGTAATATATTTGAACAGCCTGTTACTGGACAAATCTTTTCTTTTTCTACAGGGACTAATTGTAGGTCAGTAAATGTGATTTATCTCGCTAGTTGCACTGCCTGCCAAGCGTTTTATATTGGCAAAAACAATAGGCAGTTGAGGTTGAGAATTAGGGAACATCTTTATAAAATGAGAATAGGTGATATCACTAATGCACTAGCGAAACATCAGATACAGGCAGGGACTACACATTCCTTTACCTTTTTTGTCTTACAGATTATTCATGACACTATGAGGGGTGGGGATGTGGAAGCTTATACACTTGAGATGGAACTCAGATGGATTATAAGGTGCAGAGCTGATTCAACCCCCGGGTTGAATGATAAAGTTAGTCTACAACCTTTTTTGAAAAGAAGGAAGTTAGGTAAAGCTGTGAATAAATAAAATTAAATACAAAATAATATATATAATATATTTTATTATTATTTTTTGAACAATCACTTTTGCTTGTTTTTAACTGTTTTTAACTGTTGTTTTATCTATGTTTCATAATGGATGTTTTTATAGTAGAAGCTTCATGAATATTTTATTGTTTAATTAATTGGTTTGAACAACACCCTGTTGTTAATTGTTGAAGCTATTTAATGACTGTGTGATGTGTATGCTGCTACAGTCTGAGGAAGCCATTCTGGTGAAAGCGCTTACTACTGCATGCAATAAAGAAGGTTTTTTATCGTTTTGGACGTTGTGGACTGCTTTCTGGTTTTGCTTTTTATTTGCCATTGCTGCTTAGTACTACTTGCTGGTGTCTGCAGAGGAATGCAGTATTTTTGTGACTTTGCGAACAAGCAGTGTTGAGTTTTACAAGCCCTCACGTTCCTGTACACAAGGTTTTTATTTTTATGCTACATGTTTTAACAGGAACGTTTTCTCTCTGTGCTTGCCTTTTATTCTTGATTTGGTCACTAAGGGATAGGTGTTCACATAGGGAAAGAACACCCACACACACATAGACATTGTATAAAAGGGGTTCCTACACACCTGCATATGCTATGTACACCCACCAACATCTACCCCACAATCAAAATAATTACATCAATACATACTGTCATACTATAATCAATTATTCAACTACTGTACAACATCTGCTGAAACCTTAACATACCTGGACACAGACACACTAACATGGTCCTATGTGAAATAGTTGCTGTTATACAATTGAACAGCTGCTGATGTTACAGGGTTTGTATGAACTAATCCCATTTCAGAGGGTTGAAAGCTTCGTACACCAGGAAGTGTTACCGAGTACTGATTGTCAGCACAGTATGATACACAGTAACACCATACTAAATATGTCTGGTAAGCACACTGTAAACCCCCTAACATTATATGCACAGCTATGCAGCCCTGAGCTGGTCAAACAACCTGGTCAGACTGAAACATATGCAGAAGTATTAGGTACAGACAAGCCCTGCACAAGTAGCATTGTTCAGACATATAACAGCAGTACTCACATTTAGACCAAATCCTCTAGGCATTACACACAATATATTACTGTTCGCCTCCATACAGCTGTTGCAATAGATTCCAAACAACACTTCCAGGCTATCTTCCTCACAAGTAAGGCAAAGGGGCAATTCACAAGTGGAGTACTCAATTATACTCCACTGTTGCCATGGTATTGGCTAAGGCAGTAGCAGCGCAGCTAATGTGCATACAATTAGCTACTTAGGGACACCAATTGGTTATCGGGATAACACGTGTTACTGATCTGTAATTATAAAAGGTTGCCTTGTCACACATTCCAACCATCTGTATCTATGTGTAGGACAGTACAAAACACTGAAAGATGAACCAAAAATGAGTATTATACTAATCAATAACACCTCCAATTACTAAGAAGGTATGTATAACATGTAGTATGTCTGTGTGTGTAGTACCTGTTCTGTAAGAATTACAGTGTAATCAATGCATATAGTGGAAATAGCTATCTTGTAGTGATGTATTGTTGAGCAGTAGTAATGCTTGTAGTATTCTATGTGTGTACTGCTGTAGGTCACAAGGCAAACTCCTCATACACCACAAGGGATGATATGGGCTTGGAACTCGCCAATCTGCTTCCAGCCACTGTCAGTGTCAGGATTGGTCCAACAAGTATGTACTATAATGGGATCGTATATGTCGATATATTGTAACAGTCAACATATGTATGGGTGTGTAAGCAAGATGAACATGTCAAAGGTGGGCTTACTGTGCAAATATGGTTTGCATTGTGGGATATTGTGCCAATAACTGTGTAATGTACAGTATTTTAGGCATATCTGTATTCCATTCTACATAGCAGTTATGTTATGTTATGCAAACAGTTGTTATGTCTATTGGCAATTGCTATACTCAATAACAGGATACATATCATTTGTATTCATCTGACAGTTTAGCAGCATGATAGCAAAGATAATTGAAAGAGCTAGGTAACTATCCATGCACATAACACATGTAATATCCACCTCTCTAGTATTGTTTGCAAGCAATAACAGCTGTGCATATGTACATGTTATGCAAATATATAGTGATCCCTGTTACAGGACTGGACTTCTCTAGTATCGTTTGCAAGCAATAACAGCTGTGCATGTGTATATGTTATGCAAATGTTTAGTGACCCTTGTTACAGGGCTGGACCTTTCTAGTATCGTTTGCAAGCAATAACAGCTGTGCATGTGTACATGTTATGCAAATGTGTAGTGACCCTTATTACAGGTCTAGACCTCTCTAGTATCATTTGCAAGCAATAACGGCTGTGTAAGTGTACATGTTATGCAAATGTGTAGTGACCCTTGTTACAGGGATGAGCCAAATGGCTAGGTGCACACCTACATAGAGTGGATATTGAGAGTAGAGACACACTGGTTGAACTACCAGGTTTGTGTAGCCTAACCTCACATTGCCAACCTAACTGCCGCTTGCACATACTGTATGTAAGGTAGTGCACAGTACTGGTAATGAAACAGGTTGCATATCATCTTTAACTCCAGTGTAGCATCTGCAGTAGGAGTGTAAGATGTAGGAGACTGCTGCCCATGTGTAATAGCCACTTCATATGTGATGGCTTACACTATCTGATTATATCCTGGTCATGTTGATAGTGGCATTAGAGTCTATTGATACATGAATTTGTTTGGAGAGTGAGTGTCTGTGCCCAACAGAGCTCATGGTCCTGGTGGATATGTGAGTATATACCCAGAGAAGGAAACAGACCTGTAGACACTTGCATCATCTGTAATCAACTAACAGGATGTGATGTGTTCCTCAGAGGAGAATTGCTGCTAAAGGTAGCTACAATGTTTCCATAATAACCAGTGTTGTCACGTTCATAACAGAAATATTTACATGTGAGCATCACTGTTTAAAACATCTTCATAAGTAATAAGTAAACTAAATACAGTACTTGGTACTTGTAGTACTGAATGCTCATACATGCATTTCCACTAGTCAGCTACTGGTAATTACTAATGTCAGCTTTGTGTATGTGGCCATCCTGGGGAAATGTAATCTCTATGCCATGTACACTGTCAAACCCACCTAACACCACACCCCACACATTGTTTGGGATGCAGCTACAAGGATAAGCTGGAAAGCAGCCCAGTCTACAGCCATGACTGGACTGGACAGTCATGAGGTGTAGGTTAACACATGCATCTCATTATCACAACCAACACATACCCTTACCAGAACACACTAAGGACACCCACACACACTACCAGAAATCACACGCATTCACAGATGCTTCTAAGTATCTGGCCAAACAAGTGACCTCCCAAGCTGGAAGAGACAGACAACGAAATACACAAACTGTATGACATAGTTTGCATAATTGGGCCACACCTCAGAACACGTCACCAGAAACATGTCCAACAGTACTCATTTGTGAATGCAAACTCTAGCACTATGTTACACGCCAACCTATACGAGGGCATACATACTGGCAGCTGCCTGTCTGCCATGATTAGCCACATACCCATACACTCAGACGACCTTTTGAACTGTACACATGGCTCTGGCATATTCCATGTTGTTGTGCAGGATCTGTGATGCAGTAGCCGGGACTGCATGGAAACACATGTAGGAACTGTCAGGTCTTGCAGCACATGCAGGTATGTCCCAAGGCCTGGGTAGCATTCTGTCATTGGTCAGAATGATACTGCAGTACAGGGACAAAAGGATAGTATTCCACAATTGTCTAATGTAGTGGTGTAAGTCAAAGGGTATCCAGTATCTGTCTGCCTGGGATAACATGGTTGACAGACCATGATGCTTTGCCAGACAGGGCCTGCACCTGTCACCCCTGGGACTCTGGATATTGCCCAGGGCTTATGCTTCTTCTACAGTACCTTCATCATGCACAGTTCAAGTGAAGGTCCACTGCTGTAACAGGGACAGCCAAGCAATAAACTGCGGGTCTCACTACGCAATGATACATGAAACACTATATGGACACACATATGTCAATCCCTAACATGGAGAACATATCTGTGCAGTGGCTGAGACACATTTCAATGCTTGAGAGAGCACATCTGCATACCTCACCTCTTGCCCATTATCCTTTATTGAAACACACAGGCCGCAGGTGTGTCCATATTCCTGAAGGATATGTACACCCACATGCTATTTGCACTTGCATAACTTCATATGCATTATGCTGAGCAACTACCTTTGTGCCAAAGTGGAATTCAAAATGCACCTTGCGACAGATCACCCACCATGCCACAGATTTCCCAACTGTCATAATGTGCTGTAATGGTGAAGATTAGGTCTGAGACAGAAAACCATAATAATGGCTACTCTCAACTATTCCATTATGAACAGGGAAGACTCCTCATGTACCAACACCTGCGCTCAATGCATGTTGGATTCCATCAACCCCAATGACCTGGGTCACAGTAGTCACACAAACAGGGCTAACAGTATCCTACACATAGTCAGTCTCCAATGCCAATGTTATGTTTCCTAAGAGCAAAGTGGTGACTGTCACAGCAACCATGCAGATGGACAATGCATGTGCAAATGCTGAATCCTACACAAATGAACCTTAAGCAGTCACATACGTACAGTGATTGTGTCATTGAAACAGAACCAAGACTCAACCAAATACAAACAAGAAGGCAAACTGGTGGTACCATGCTTTAAACTGTACCGCAGAAGGTAGTAACTGTTGCAAGAGTGAACACACATGAGTGTAGATGATCCCTGGTAGATCTCAGTAAGTTGCAGATACACCATATAAAACCACACAAAGCTACTGTGAAACTAATCAGCCACATATTATGAGGCCAAGCACAGAGCATTCTATAGCTGTGTCATTAATCGTAATGGCAACGGCAAGACCTGCTGTGCTGCACAGCACTATGTCATGGGAAGTACTGCACCTACAGAAATAGCACCTGTTCATCCAGATAGGGTCTTGGTGAACCTAAACCCACTCCCACCCCCCAAACAGGTACACTTAGTTATATATCCATGTACACTACAGGGCCCCTATAATAACAACTATGCAGGTACAAGCTGCACTCTCTAAACTCATGCATACAGCTTTCATGGGACAACTTCCCAGGGTGTCTTCACCACACCAGTCAGGTGGTCATATGTGGCACCCCTAATCATGCCATCCATGAATATATAGATAATTGTTCAGCCATACGCAACACTCATGTGACTCATAATAGAGCACATATTTCCTTTAAGGGCTATTGCCCATGTGTAGATGGCCTACACCGCCCTTCCCAATCCCTATCTCCACTATGTAGCATGCAGCCTACCCTGGATAAAGTCATGTCCAACCCAGAGATGTTGGACATGCTACACTTAACACATCCTGATCCAAAATAAACACATACTTCATGGACATCCACCTTTCTAGTACAAGGATCACAACATGCCTGACAGATCTCTGCCCATACACTTAACATACTCTTGCCATACTATGCATCCCTGTCCAGTGAAGCTGCACATTGCCCATCTCTGTGACATGGTGTGATGACCACATGCCAAATATATCAGTAAACCTGTGGATCAGTTCTGTGGCACTGCTTGAACTGGCCACTGAAACTTACCTGTTTGTTGCCTATGGCTAGGTAACCTGTCTGCCTAGGCTCATAAATGGCCCAGGGCATGTAGCCTACTAGTTCACTATGACAATACATGCTATAGTTGATATCCAACCGTGGAAATACCATCAGGCTAGCCATTGTCCCATGTGTTACACATGTGCAACACAGGCAATACATGGCAGGATGCTACACAGCTGTACAATGCCATATAGATGTATATGGCAAAACACATACATGCTTGCAAGTCTGCAAGGTCACAGGTCATGTCCCTAATGGCTATGTATGACTATATATGTGACATATACACAACATTAAGGTCGATTGCATTAATGTGAACACATCCAGGCATGTGCTGATAGGTGAAGATACCAGTACAGGCAAACAGACATGTCCATGTCAAGACAACATCCACATGGAATACGAGCAATGTCATCACATGACACACACATATATGGTGATAACATCACATCACCAGTAAGTGTTAAATGTGTGTGACTTAAACATGTCAGTGGTGTAGATTTGCAAAGACTTACTTGTAATCTTAATAAATGCGATACACATGTATGTTCAGCTGTACTTCTGCAGTTCTCTGTGAGTTATTGTGACCTGTCTCCATCATTATGTCTTCCAGGTACGCCATGTAGCAGGCTGCTAATGTACACCCATTCTGAGAATGAGGTCCTCATCCCATACCTTCTGGACAACCATACAACACTCTTCAGCCATGTGCCACAGGATGCACAGCAGCAGGATACCCTGTGGGAGGAACTCCGCAGGAGGGTAAATGATGTTGGAGGTCGCAATTCCACCTATCAGCAGGTGCGCTGACACTGGACTGAACTCATAAGATAGGCAAAACAGCGTACTAATGCAATCACCAGGGAACAAGGTACAACAGGTGCGGGGCCACTCACCCAGCCCCCACTCACATGTATCGAGGAGCTACTGGCCAACCTGGGGACAACTGCATACCTCCATCCACAAGCTTTAGCTGGTATAGTGGAGGTGGGTGTCTCTCAACCACCAAGCCTGGCGTTGCTTGGTAAGTCAATACTGCACATATAACACAACTATATTTCACATAGTTACATGTGTTACTGTACAATATGTAATGTAACATCATATGGAAGGCATGTATGCACACATGCCACATACTATAGTCTGCTACTCTATATATGCACAAATGTGCATACTCCATAGTATAGTGTATTGTACTGGCTTATGTGCTAACATGGACATTGCACCCTGTAGCTATCACACAGGTGTGGATAATGATCTTACTGCTGTGACACTCCTGTTTAGGCACCTCTGGCATTTTTCAGTGACAGCAGCCTGTATCAGGTGAGATTGTAATTATTTACCAGGCTTGATAATGCACAGATCATATTATTTGCATGCTATCTGCCATAGCACAAGTACACATAATGTATGGTGGTCCTGTTACTAGACACTAGTCATGACTGCAATGCATCACAGTGGTTACCCATGTGAAACAATTGAAGACTATATGAAACACCTACACTAAACCATCCAAACTGTCATTGCCAGATGTGTGGACAACTGTGAATACAATGGTGGAGGTGTCTTTCACTGTAGGGACTGGTACTACATATCAGCATTACACATGTTCGGAATACAAACAGTACTGTACAGAGAGCATACATGTGCACACACTCTAAATGTGTTGGAGCTGGAGTATGACTAGCCCACAGGATACACCCTTGTGGATTATACCCTTGCTATGAATGTCACACAATGTCATGTGCTATCTGACATGTCCATGACATGTAGTGGGCTGACTGCAAAACTGCTCAACTATCCTGCAAAACATAATGTCTTACATCTCATGCATACCATCTTTTGTCTGCATAACCCTGTCCTCACTGGAGCATATGACATCAATGGATGTATCTCATATGGGATAACACTGACATGTGAAATAGATGGGCATCACAACCATTGGACAGAACATGTGTACACATGTCCATGGAGGATGGCCAGAGACATGAAGCAACACACACAGTAGAAGTGATGTACATGTGTGTACACCGTGTTGTACATTGGCTCGACACAATACAACTATGGCCTTTGTGTAATGGAGATATCGTAGATGTGAAACATTAAACATCATACAGGCCTGTGCACAGCTTGTGTAGGCAAAACATGAAACCACCACATAACATGTCTTGAACATCTTGAGTGTGTCACGACATGAAAGCATTCACCTATACAGTATGCAAATACATACATGTGTTGCACAACATACACATACAACCACATCAGGCCACAGATATAGTACATTCACCATGATGGTGTCAGACATCACTGTCATGCCTGCTCCTCATGTGTGGGAGGTACACAAATGTCATGTGGGACATAGAGTACTGTTAAGTTAGCCATGTGTGGGCATAGTTGCCAGGCATCAGTAATATGGTTGCAGATGTGCAGGGGTGTCATCCATATACCGTTTTGTGACCTGTGTCACACATTCCACATTAGGGTTTAGTGTGTATGCACCTCAGTGACGTGGGTCACATTCCACATTAGATATGTATTGTATGTGAACATAGTCATGGCTATAAACTGTGTCAGTAACTCACACTGTATAGCAATTGTGAAGCCACATGATGCCCTTCAATGGCTATGCACATCAGCTCAATGTGCAGTATGCCACTGCATATTTGTAGGGTGGACAGACAACACTGCATCAGCTAAAAGCCCATGTTAGTATAACACGTCCCTGCATTGGGACACCATTACGGTACTGTAGATTGGAAAGGACACCATTGTGTTACACATGTATGCATGTCATTCAACATGTCAGCAGAAGACATGGCATACTACATGTGACTGGCAAGGCCATACGCCACACATCAGGCCAGTGTACTGTAAACCTGTGCTGATCTGTGGCACCATTGCAAAGTAGGGACACCCATGTCAAACACGTGTGTACAACCACATGCCCAATGTCTGTAACCTCAGCTCAAGGGTAGGTGGAATAATGTTGAACAGACATGCACTGTTTTGGGGGAGATATTAAAGCTAGGGCTCAGATAACATAGTATTCAGTAGACATACCCTTCTGCTCATGTCCTCACACATAGGGATGGTGGCCAACACAAAGCATCAGTGGCAGATGTACAAAGGTCAGCGATTTTCTGTTAACATGTGATGTATGTTGCACACACCATGGCAGTGCAGTGCAACAGTGCAAAGTGGATGCATTGTATTGCAGGTATGGGGCATAGGCTACTAACCCAAATGGAGAAATACAGGTATGTATGCTAACCACCACTATAATTCTATAATTGTGTAAGATGCATGCCATCTGTAGTAACACATGCATGCTGTTGTGTGCAACTCAGGGATGTATGATAACTACCACTATAATTGTCTAAGCTGAATGCCATCTGCCATATCACCTGCATGTAGCGCGTGTCTGTGTGTGTCTGTCTGATATAACTTGTAATGTACAGTTCTTATCTTCCACTCACAGGTGTTGATGTAGGTGTGTTGCCATCCTGTGGTCCACCTGATGTTAGTGTCCTTACAGACTCTAGCAGTGATTATGATAGAATGATTGAGGCACAGGCATGGTTGTCAGGGGCTGTATCTGTGCCATTGGTTGCCATTCCACCTGTATCCCCCTCATCCTCACACACAGTTCCCCTGTCTACACATACCCCATCACCACTGGCCATAAAAGAAAAACAGTTGGTGGGTGGTAGCATGGAACAAGGAAGTGTGGAGACTATGAAAGGTACGCCTGCACACCATGATCCCAGTCAACTGACTGGTGATGTCCCACACAGGCATGTGCCCAGCACTGCTTGTAGTTGGACCACTGGCCAACATGCCCCTGCGAGGCAAAGCACATCAGCTGGAGTCACCGGATGCATGTTTTGGGCTGTAATGGAGGCACAGGCACGTGCTGAATGGCACAACAGAGAAGGTCTGAGGCTTCAGAGAGCTGCTGTCCATTCATTAACTGACAACATCCAGGCAATTGCAAATGCTCACCATCATCTTGCAGATGTTTTGGATAGACGATTGGGTGACATGGTGGGAGTCCTAGACTATGGCATGTCAATCCTCAAGCGTGGAATGTCTGCGCTGGAACATCTGGTGGGAGTGAGGCGTCAGGCACATGGACATAGGTCAGCTACATCGCCTGTTGTAGGTCTACGGGAACATGCTACTGCACATGCCCACTCCTATAGTGGCGGTAGCATCAGCAGTGCAGCTGGTGCTGTGCAGTCCACACCAGGACCCAGCAGGCCATGTGCACATGGTCCTGGATGGTCCCAACAGGGACACGATTCCAGTGGACATGTGTCATCAGACATTACCCAATCTAGACCTCTGCCTGGTAGTGCCAGTGCAACCCCCTGGCAGGTGCAGGCCACGTGGCTGTGGCTGGACACCGTGAACTGTGAAATCAGCCTTGTAAAGTCTGCATCTGTCAATAATACCTCTGTGTAGGCCAGCCACATGCCAGACCTGTGTGCGTGCATACACACACACACACACCGGAAACAAATGTAGGGCACTTCAACACACACACACACACACACACACACACACACACACACACACACACACACACACACACACACACACACACACATGCCCAATGATATCACAGGCCCTAACACACACACATGATGTCATCCAGTGTTGTAGCCTAGGCCTCTGGCAAACATTATCACCCTGTGCATATGATGATGCCTGTGCCGCATCCCTGTCATCCACACCATTGGTGCAGGGACATGCTCATATGGTCTGATGCACAGGGTGCACATACTAGGTAGACAATTGTAGATTAATATTGTTGATTAGTGTAGACAGGCAACAGACATACCACATATTACAGTTTTAGAATGCATTTTGTACGTTTGACAGTATATATCATGTGTAACAACACTAAGAGCATGTTGATCTTGATGTTCTGCCTTCCTCTTTCAGGTGTAGTTGCATGTGCCGGGGGATGCCGGTGTTTGTAGTTAGTGTCCTATATGTACATGTTGACTACTCACAGGTCTGTATGACAATACCTGCACACACTTTGTAGCTTCCATATCATAGTTATAATCTCCCATGTTTCAATTATGTTTACTGTTCTAATGATTCAAGAGCATGATAGCTGTGTAGTAAGCTACTGTGTTCAGAGCCATCACATCCATAGTGGGTGACATCACAGGTATAGCTACCTGGAGTGGGGAGGAGGTAAAAGAGTGGTATAGCGGATGACAAGGGTAAAGGCCAGTGGAAATAAAGGCTTCTCATTGGGAAGTAGTAATACTCACTGCCATGACAGCATGCAAACACAGGCACACCCACACACTCAGGGATTCACAGACACAGTAACACACACTCTGACACACACACACACACACACACACACACACTGTTGCCAGTGTTTGGATGAGAACCACTGCCGATGTGCATATCATCATTATAGTACTACGCAATTACAAGATGCACCACAGAGATTACACATGTACAGGTAGTCGGAATGGCCTAAGATCGAGGACATCGACAGGGATACCACAGTGCAGTGAGTGTATGTGGGGAGGGGGGTTCATCAGTAGGCTATGTAACAACAGGTCACACTCCAGGGTGTGCATGTTAACAGGCGGTTAGAATGCCTGTCTAAGATTGATGATATCAACAGGGATACTAGATTGCACTGAGTGGATGGGGGGAGGGGGCATTAACATTTCACTATGGTAAAATACAGCCTCACTCCAGGGACCAGACAGCCATACACACGGACAGCCACACACACACACACACACACACACACACACACACACACACACACACACACACACACACACACACACACACACACACACACACACACACACTCTGTGGCATTCACAAAGACATACACCTATGTCACCCACATACAGACACTTGATGTGTGTGAGGTTCAACCACCTGCCTATGCCTTTCTTTCTACACTTCTCTCTGTAATGATGTCAACAACAGTGATCAGGAGAGTGAAAACATGTGGGATGTATTCCCAACCATACATGACATATATGGACACACACACCAACATGTGCCAGTACTGTGAATCAAACACCTGCCTATCTCATGATAGGTATTACAGAAGTATAGCACTATTAAATTCACTGCACAGCTTACTGATTCTTTCCTTTGCCAGCTGTGCTGATACATGCACAATATATGCACAGGGGAGGTATTACTGTTACAGGTGTCAAGAGGTTTGCCTTCAGTGTCACCCTTACTACATTCTACATTATCTGTCTTCCACTTCAATTAACAAAACCAGACCTTAGCAGTTATACAGGTTATTGTAGGAATGGTTGTAACACACCAGTGAGCTGTCCTTAGTAATCATTCACCTGCAAAGTAGCCCAACCACTTAGTAGTCATGTCCAAACATCTGTCCATACCTCATGTACAGCTTACTGTACTTAAAGGATATCACCATATACAGTTGGCAATGTTGAGGCTGTATTGCAACAGCATGATGTACTAAGACAACAGTCACCTTCAATCATCAGACACTGCACACACATGGAATCTACACAAATATCAATGCATGTACACATATGCAGTCAACATCAGTAAGTGCACTAGCAGGTCAAGAGGGTATATTCCACACCATCTACCCACACCATGTGTGAAACATAGACGAGCATTACACCATAATGGATGTTGTATTCATGTACTGGTAGGACACAACCACCTTCATTGAGTAGCCAAGTCTACACATACACATATCAGCAAGACACACACAGCATTATTCCATGTCATGCTCCTACAAACTGTTACTTGACAGTGCCATGGTGAAGCCAGGGCACTGTAATGGTCAACAGTGAGCACATCATATTTACCACACACACCTCATGTTTACTGGAAGTGTGCCAGCAATGTGCTCTGTTAGGCTAGGCAGTACCCTCATTCAAGCATGTGCAAGGTCTGTGGCTTGTAAACATCTCATCCCACCACGTACTGGCTATTGTGGTACTAAGGCTAATATCTAGATGGCACACAGCATGCATGGCTTGCAATTGTTGACATGGGGTATATGTAGGAAATGTGGCCGCACATGGCTGTGCATGCCATGAACATATCACCTGTGACTACTCAGACACATACAGAGCAGAACTTGATTTCCCTGAGTCTGCCAATACAGGCCTTGTGTAGGTCCTATGATCCTGTTATTTGGGTATGTTTGTAGGCATTGCATTAGGTGGACATGTCTAGTGACATACATGCCACATGGGTTGTTGTATGATATGATAGGTGTCATGGGTGATTAGTAGAGAGGGAATATTACCTCTGTTAATGTAGATATCAAACCTTATGTACTGTTAGCATGCTATCTGCCATGTGCATGTGTGTAATGACTGTAGCCACCTGTATGTAGAAAGGATAACAAAACCTATGGTAATGTCATTTATGTTGTATGAGTGTGGGATGTACATATCCAGGGCAGGTACAGTTAGGTCATATCCAACCATGAGGGTGTTGTTTACTGGTGTCCAGCAACAGTCAACTGTGTTAATGATGACAACATCTGAGGGACCCTGGTATGTGTACAACTGAGCTGGTTACAAACAGTGGTATTATTGCATTGCATAACACATTATGCAGCTGTGTCTGTACATGGGTACTTTGCACAGTTGATGTAGGCCTAGGTACAGTCCACCAATTGAAGGTTATCCGGTGGTCTACCATACTATGTCATACCACATATGGATGTGTGTTGGTAGTCTGGGGAAAAGGTGGTGGATGTATATGAGGATACAACCTAGAATGCAGCATTTGCCACTGTCAGCTGTACCTGACTCATCTATGATAAGTTATGTTAGAGTAGTGTTCTTTGCATGTGAGTAGCCTTTATGAATATGTGGACACCACCACCTGGAATTGTCCATATCACTGTTATGGCCCACATGTCTGGATCTGAGTTATATGGTGGTAGTGCAATTGTGCACTACAGAGCCTTCAGCCAGGTGTTCCTCACTGCACAGATGTCAGTATTCCCCATTTTAGGTTCTACACTGAGCAAATGGATTACTAAAGCCACATATCTAGCACTGGTTAGCATAATCATCCAATGTAATTGCCTTGTAGGTGTCAGGGTGTTACTTCTGTGTGTAGGACATTTGCCTTGGAATGCGACCATATGGGTAAATGCGACCTAGGTATTATCCACACACACTTGAAACATGGATACATGTGCTCTGTGTCGAAGGCTTGTCATTCAGTCATGACAACCCGGAATGACAGACACTGGACAACTTCTTAATAACAGCAGGACATTGGCTCATTGTTTTAGTCTAGCAGTTGCCACTCATAACATAATATCACTGTGAGTGGCAGTAATGTCCTTGGTAGCAAATGCCACATGTAAGGTGATGGACAGCAGCAGAAATTGTGTATATAACCAATGAGACATATACTTAGGGTCGCAGTCCTGCTAATAATGACAATTACTAACACAGCCAGGAGAGGTCATCCTGACACCTGCACCTCAGTACCATTACACAATGTGGCTCACACATTATGCTTGCACATGCCACTGTTCCAAGTATAATGCCACTGTCCGAAACTTGCTATCAATGTATGCCTTTCAGGGCAGCAAGGTGTGTGACACATGGTGTAGGTAGCATCCGCCTGTTTGTCCCAGTTAACCTATTGTCTGTCATGTCCACACATGTATGATTGTGTATACTTAACATATATATATATATATATATATATATATATATATATGTCAGTACTTCATGTACATGTATGCATGTGTATCAAACAGCACAGACACAGATATATAATTTATGGGCCACATACAGGTATCTGGTAGTAAACCAGTATGATGTGCATATATACAGACAGGTAAGATGTACATAGCTGTAAACCTGTGTGTCTACAATAGGGGTCCATTCCAACGTGTTCTGTACATGTAAGTGTATGAGCATGCACACTGTGGCCTTCTGTGGTTAGAATTGGAGTGCATCCCAAACAGCCCTGTGCTACTAAGTGTATGAGTGTACCCACTGCCACCTTGTGTAATTTGAGTCAGTGCATCCAACAAGCCCTTTGTTACTAAGTGTATGAGCATGCCCAGTATAACCTTGTGTAGTTGTAGTCATAGTGCATCCAAAACGGCTCTGTGCTACTAAGTGTATGAGCATGCCCACTGTAACCCTGTATAGTGATAATAGTTGTCCATTCCACAGATGGGCATACTCCAGTTCAGGTTCTGTTGTGCTACAACTATACCTCTCAGGCCTACCTTTGTACTACCTGCAGATGATGTGTCTTGTTTGTGCATACAGGTTGTAATGGACACCTACTTTAAATGCACAGGTTTACAGCTATGTACTTCATGACTGTCAGTATCCCTGTTGTTATCCTCAATCTTAGAAGGGCATTCTGATTGCTTTGGAATGTGTAATATCTGTGGCATGTCTCGTAACTGCATAGTACTGTAATAGTGATCTGTAGATAGGCAGGAGTTCTGATCCCACCACTGGCAACTGTTTTGTGTGTGACAACAAATAGCTGAGAGTGTTTGTGTGTGTGTGTCAACAAATGCCTGAATGTATTTGTGTCTGCATCCTGTCATGAAAGTGGGTTTTGCTGCATTCCAAAGAGATACCACCTTTTGCACTGGCCTTTATCCTTGTCAACTGCTAAACCTCTCTTCCACCCTCTCCACTGCAAGTAATCAGTCATGTGATGTCACCCAGCTCAGAAGTGGAATCAGAGTAAGTGTAATTGTATGTGTTCTGTGGCACATACCCCAAATGCATACCACTGTACTAGTTACCTTTACATAGGCAAGACATGTATGGACAATACTGGCAAGTGTGTGCATGTTTGTGTGTGTGACTACCCTGTAGCCAGGTATACA
The DNA here is from genome assembly GCF_019279795.1 of Protopterus annectens. Classification (NCBI taxonomy): domain Eukaryota; kingdom Metazoa; phylum Chordata; order Ceratodontiformes; family Protopteridae; genus Protopterus; species Protopterus annectens. The sequence goes on from NC_056732.1 coordinate 641,136,857, forward strand.
CATGTGGAATGTCATTTAGCACACCATGGTAGCCATCTCTGGTGACTGGTGTCTACAAAGTATTACATAGTTAGGAATGGTAAAGAATACACAGTCAAGCACGACTACAGTTGGGTATGTTATTTTCCTGTACCACTGTCGAGCAGTGACACAGAAGTGGTCGCTGGGGTGTAAGTCCATACCCATCATTCCCCCACCCAGACTCCACAATCCCCAGGGTAGATTATATTAGCCATCATTCCCCACCCCAAACTCTACATACACAACAACCATCCCATCTCTGGTGAACTGATTATGATTTAAATGTTATAACAGAAGAGATGCCACTGTTTTGTGTACACTTCAGTTCCTTTGGAACCCTTCTCTGTGTCACAAAGGGTGTTCAGATGTGTGTGTGTGTGTGTGTGTGTGTCTATACATATATATATATATATATATATATATATATATATATATATATATATATATATATATATATATATATATATATATATGTATATATATATATGTGTGTATATATATATATATATATATATATATATATATACACATATATATATATATATATATATATATATATATATATATATATATATATATATATATATATATATGTATATATATATATATATATATATATATATATGTAGGTATGACAGTTGTACATATGTTGACTTGTCTTTATTGTTTCACAGAGTACAGTACATTCAAGGGTACTGTACATATGTACACAAAGTGACTGTCCCATTTGTTTTCAGTACTGTTGAATACCTGAAGTAAGTTGTGCATTATAAACACCATGCAGCATATCTACAACCCAGATGGTGTAGTGGTATGTCCCGTGACCTCCGTGTTCAGGGTTTAAGACCTGCAAGCCTTGTTGATACTGTCAATTAGGACTGAATAAGGCAGTTGTAAGTGGACGTAAATGTGTTTTCATGACAGTAAGCAGCAGGTACACTCAGCTAACAGACATGTACAACTCGCAGTACACTTGAAACGCCCTTCTTTGGTAATCCTGCTGATATCACCCACCTACGAATACACCTCTAGGACTGCTGTAATCTCTGTGATGCATGCTGTAACTGTATAATGCTGTAGTGTGATAAATTAGTTTGGTAGGTGTTTAAACCACAATTGTAGATGAAAAATATCATAAACCATGTTCCAACAAACCAATGACACCTTCTTCTTTTCAATAAATAAAAGTCTGTTTATTCCACAGTGAAGTAGAAAGCAATAAATTCCACCATAAAATCTCCTAGAGCCTTGGCCGTAACAGCCTTTACAGAGTGAAATACAAACTCACAGTATTTCCTATTTATAACACAATCAATTTCAATTCATTAATTATATCAATTAGGCAGATTAAAAATTTCTTAAAGCTAAAACAGAATTCAAATGAAACTCTGCTAGTTACATTCTTTATTTAGTCCGTATGGCTGCATAGTATTATATTTAATAATAAAAATTGATTTCTTTTTTCTTAATGAATGTTTAAGTTGATAATCACTAGCAAATTGCAAAGAAACATGTTCCAAAACTGTGGGCTGGATTCACGATGGCTTGCATGGAGTCTAAGAGTAGAGTAAGTCTCCATGCAGCCATCATGTCCGATGAGTGATCCAGGAACAGCCTGCAGGGGCATGCAAGAGATCTCCTAAAATGACTCTTACACTGACAGGGCCGGGTTATGCAAATTACCTCAATTGCAGGCAAAAGGTATGCAAATGAGGTAGATTTGTGATTCAGGAAACCCGAACCTGTCCAAGTAAGAGCAGTGTTATCTGCAGAAATGTACTCAGTTGACAACTGAGTACCATTCTGCAAATAGCAAAATGGAGCTGTGGCAGCTCCAAATAAAGGTTGCATCCAGTGCAGGAAGCATGCCAATGGCCAAATATATGGCCAATGGCAATGTTTCCAGATGCAATATGAAAAAAAAAATTATTATTTTGTTTCTCCGATTTCCGATGTTTAAGCGTAGTGCAGCACCACGCAAATGGGCTGTGCTCTAAAAACCAGAAAAATAAAAATTAAAACCCACAAATGTGGATTTTATTTAAATTGTTAATTTACAATGCAAGGGACTGGCAGGCTGAAGACAACATGGCCACCGAGTAGAGGTTGCTAAGGGGGGAAGCACAGTCTAAGAGATGTAACCAAGCATTAGTTGGCAATCCTATGCAAAGGAGGGCTAGGATAGTGAATTGCAGGTTTACATAGCAAATGAGCACAGTCAGTGGAGTGTAGGAGTAGGATAAGGAGAGTAAAGAGTAGAAGATAGGTGACATCACGAGTGGGGTATGTATGAAAGAAGGGAAGCTCATTGGAGCAGAGTGGCATGTGTCAGCTGTCATTTACACATCATTGAAAGAGGTGTGTCAACAGGTAGGCTAGGTAAAGGCAAGAAATGGAAGGTGTATGCCATGAATAACACCAAAGTTTCTTGCTGAGCGGGTATGCGCGCGTGTGCTCATCTGTAAACTCGAGTAAGACAGTGTGCACACGTGTAAGCGTGAGTGCATGCGTTTAAGCCGGAGTAAGCATGTATAAGGCAGTTTAAAGTCTTGTAAGTGTGTTTGCGCTGGTGTGCACGTGTTTTAACCCGAATAAGAAAGTTGTAGTCCATGTAAGCATGTGTGCGCACATGTGAGCTGCTGTGAGCATGTCTGCGCTTGTGTGTGCGGTGCTGCCCCCCCCCCCGAGGAAACTGAAAGGAAATAGGAAGCACAACAAATAGCAGGAAGCTACCAGGGAGTACTAGCAGAGCTAGCAGGTGAAAACAATCAGAATCAGGCAATTACACAGGCAGTACACTAGCCCAGCCCAGCCTAGCACTTAAAACTCTGCAAACAACAGTCCATTATGTTTCTCACAAGAGACACTGCAGTAAGCTAATAGAAGTGAAAACTGAAAAAGCTTTACTGAGACAAAGAAATGTTAAGGGCTGCCATCACTGTTATAAGGTGGCATATGCAACATGCTGAGGGTGGTGACAATGGAAATGTTGCTGGACAACCCACAGTGAGGAGACTGAGAAGAGTGTACAGGCCCAGGGTAACCTACCAGGGGCTACATGAGCTGGAGATAGTGTAGCGCTATAGAGTGGAGAGATGACACCTGCAGCAAATTGTTGAGCTGTGCAGGCCATGCCTCACACACAGAACCAACAGAAGGGAACCCATCCCAGTGGAAACCAAGGTATGTGTTGGCCTAAGAATATTAGCAACAGGTACTTTCCAGAGACCAACTGGTGATATGATGGGGATATCACAGGCATCAGCATCTAGGGTACTGCACCAGTTCCTGGATGCCATGTCAGCACATGTCGGTGATCATGTATATTTCCCCAGTTCCCATGAGGTATTGGCCAGCAATATGCGTCTCATAAAGCAAATAGCGGAATACCCTGAGGTAGTGGGTGCAATAGACTGCACGCACATATGCATCAAAGCACCAGCTGGTGAGCGGAGTAGGCACTACTTCAACTGCAAGGGCTTCCCCTCCATCAACTGCCAGGTCATGTGTGATGCCCAGGGCATAATACTGAATGTGTGTGCTGGCTGCCCTGAAAGCTACCATGATTCCCATATCTGGCATCTGACACAGCTGCACCAGACATTTGCCAAAGGGGACATCCCACATGGTCACCTAGTGGGGGATGCTAGCTATAAACTGGAGCCATGGCTGATGACACCCATCAGAAATGCACACACTCCTGAACAGGAATGCCATAAAGAGGCACACGCACAAACACGAAATGTAATCGTGTGTTGTGCTGTTGCTGCTCAAGTCGGTTCTTCCGTGCCACAATTTGTATGATGTCATGGTATGTGCTATGCTGCATAATATGATCCTGCGAAAAAACAGCTGCAGGGACCAGCATATAGGCCTGGGCCAAACCCCCCCACCCATTGCCAAGGTCATCACAGACAGAGCGTGACTCAGAGGAGGAACAACCTGAGCCTGCCCCAGTAGACAGAAGGAGGCATGCCCAGTATGCTTTGGCCTTGACAAAAAGGCAATGCATAGCACATGCACTGGCTCAGTAGGAACCCTGGAAATGATACCTCTCTCTGACTCGCACATATAGTAAAAGGGATGCCTACATTGACACTACCTGCTTTCAAACATGTACAGGGAGTGTAGTATGTGCATCCAACATAGGCAGCCCTGCAACACCAACTGAGGCATGATTGCCATGTGTTAAGCAATTTAAAGCAGTGCTAAATAGCATTTACCACCATGTAGTATATGCAAACAGAATCGCACACACCAACTAGTGCAACTGTGGTCAATGTTGAGTAATATTGGGCAACGTCCAGCAAAGTTGGTGAATATTCAGCAATGTTGGACAAGCCTGGTCTAAGTAGGGCATAGCTGAACAAAAGCCAACATGCTCATATTTGCTTAACTGACCCTTAAGCAGTCTGGTCTGCTCAGTATGAAAATATAAAGCAGTGATGGGCCTCAACACAGGATACTGTGCACTATAGTTAAAGTACTGAACCACTAAACCATGACAGTATTGCAGTGGTCAGCCAGTATGAAGGAACGTTGATAAGTCTATGCAAAATATCTCATGGAAACCCTGCAGGCACAGCATAATCCCTGTTGAGTTATGACACAAAGGTGAGTCCTGCAGTAAGAACAGAACTTGACTTCCAACACACACACACAGTATAAATGTTAATATTGGTCATGTTCACACACATCCACAAATGTAGTGGACCTCAGATCGCAACATACTGAAAGGTCACACTGGGCATGCTCACACACAAATAAATGAGACAAATGTCAGGCAACAAAACATGGAAAGCCTGAACTGGGCATGCTCACACACTTAAGCCATGTCTGAGTACAGCAGTGGGCCACACATATCTGGCAGTTGCATGTGTTAACCCAGGAACCTCTCACTATCCAGCAATCCACCCTGTGCACACAGTTACATGACAACAGACACATATATAATATAGTGGAACCCTGTCATAATCAAATATGTTCTGCAAATACCTAAGTTGTTCATAGAAACTTGGAAAGCAAAGGCGATAAAGACCTGCAAACAGTATCAGCAATAAATATTGTGCATCCTGAGCAGAAGCATAAGTTCAGAGGTTGATACTAGGCTATCTGCCCTAGGGCATGTACAAGCCTAGCCAGAGTGTGTTTGGCTTTTGCAACCCTGTCGGATTACTACACTGTGCCAGTGAATAGTAGATCACACAAGATAGCCCATGTACGTCTAGGCTAGTGTACCTCTGTCTAGCAGGGACACAGAAGATATCCCAGGTGTAAACATGAGATCACCCATACAGCCGTCAAGATGTCCCCTGTAGGAGGTCAGTGGGTGGCTCTGCCTATGTGTAACTGTGATCACAATCCGGAGTGAGTGGATGCCCTGGGATAAGAATCTGTTCCTCCAGCATGTCTTATTTACATCTGTGCTGAGGTATATGTCCCTGAAGTGTGTAGCTCCAAGGGAGTCGGATATTCTGAGGTGGAGCATGTCCAGTAATTTTGGGTTGGGTATTTCTGTAAACAACAGGCACACATCATATCCGAGTAGGTGTTAAGTGACTGAGTATTGCTGGAGTTACTGCATCCGAACTGTGCAGGCCATCCATGTGAGTCCCTACATCTGCTTGGTGAGGAACTTCTGTGACCAGTACAGTTGCTGCAGATGTTGGGTAAGGTACACTCCAAATGTGGCATTGTAACCAAGCATGGTTGTGATGAGTATAGGGGCACAATGACCTCACTCGATCTAGATGTGAAACCATATGGGATAAGGTGGCTTACATAGAAGGTCTGTCCAATCACTTTGGCAATGTGAATGTCAAAGGCGACAGCACAGACAAGTCATGTCCCCAATCACCTAACAACTCCTACTGTATGTAATGGAGTACTACCTATGTGCTAATGTGTTGGCATGTTGCTATTCCCAAAGGGGATTACTATGCAACTAATGGCATTTAGCTGTAGGCCATGGCTCAGGCACCAGTCATCCATCTCTGTGAGACCCTGAGTATGCATGTGGCAGCTGGAGAGTTGATTACGGCACCCAGTTTACAGTCAAGTGTGAACAAGGTCAGCCATATTCCCCCTGTGGTAGCCTGTACATCAGACAAATATATACTGAACAAGAGATGTCCCAGGACTGAGCCGTGTGGGATGCCACGTGTAACTGGTGTATAGTCAGACATGGCACCTGCAATTCTGACCATGTGGTTGCTATCCCTGATCCAGGTAGCAATCCATCATGTGAGATATGTGTCCACATCGACGCTGGTGAGCCTATGCATAATGGCCCAGTGGGTTATTGTGTGGAAGGGGTTTGCAAGGTTCAAGTAGGCTGTGTGGACAACTGTCCCTATGTCAATGGACCTGTTAACCGTCTAAAGAACACAAACATGTTCAAGAAGCAAGATCTGCCCAGAACAATGCTGAAATATGTAGGACATAGTGTCTGTAGGTTCCCGATGTCTATGTGTAGGAGACCCATGACAATACGCTCCATAGCTTTGCAGAACAGGCTGGTTAGGCTTATAGGGCAATATTGTCTGTGGTCCGTTGTGGCACCAACTCTGTGGAGTGGGACCACTGTCGCTGTACGCCATTCCATGGGTACATATCCTGTAGTAACTCCTATATTGCACAGTGATGTAATGTGAGGGTTGCATCTGTCATGAAGCTCATGTAAGATGCATGCTGGGACACTATCTGGTCCCATTGATGCTGTGATGTATGCTTTGGGGAGGGCAGCACTCACCTGTTACTGTGTGATGTCAGGGAGGTTACACTCTGTTGGGATGGATAATTGCTCCCTAGGGGGGATGGGGGGCATCTGCACTGAACCTGTTTGCCAGGATGTTGGCAATGCCAGTGGGTTCAGGGTAAGTTTAGTCAGTATGCAGTAACTCTCCACATATCAGTGAGTGTCCACCCAGGTTCCTGACATAAATGAAGAAGGCCTTGTGATAGTCCTACATGTCTGGTGCAATTGTCCATGAGAAGCAGCCCTTAGATAAGTTCATGAGTGATCATAGCTGTCTGCTAGTACAGATCACAGATGCTTTCCCCATCTGGGATTGTGCTCTATCATGTAGTAGCTTCCTCCTAATGCTGTACAGCTTATTAATGGCTGGGGTCTACCAGACAGGTCCCCTGCAATTGGATGAGTGAGTTGTGTTGTTGTTTGGGATAGCACAATCCATGCAGTCCACTAGGTGTCCATAGAATGTGTATGTAAAGGATTCAGCAGTCGGAGCCATATTTGCCAGTGTCTCAGGGTGTCTGAAGGATACCACCTTGCTTTGGTGAAGTGAGACGTTGGCTCATGAGAAGTTCACCAAGATTACCCAGGACGGTTGTGTGGAGGGTATATGTATGTCCAGTGAGATATATGTATGTTCTGACCTTACCAATGAGGGGTATATTGCTGGTGTGGAACATAGAGTCCCCATGTTGGTGATGATCAGGTCCAATATGTATTCCCCCTTGTGGCTGTGGTGACTGGTTGTGCCATAGCATATGCATTTACAAATTGTAGTGACTGTAGGGTGAGGGTGTTTGGGCTTGAGTAGTATCCCCAGTCAATATTTGCGTATTTGAAGTCACCCAGTATAATGGTGTTTGTGGAGACCTTCATATTCTCCACTGTTCTCAGGAATGCCGAGTGTGGTTCCTGAGTATGGGAGGGTGGTCTGTAGCAGGCAACAAACTGAAAGGCAGTTTTGCACAATGGTAGTTGTATATGTATGGTCTGTGATGCTTTGTGTAGTGCTACTAACCCGGAGGTGTGTGTATCTGTGATGTATATGGATACTCCCCCTAATTGTGTTGTCCATTCCAAGTCCTGTGGTCAGAAAGCATGGTATGAAACATAACCTGGTAGTGCTGGTGTACATATATGAGCCTGAACTAGGCATCTGTTAGTGCACATATATCGCTATAATCCATACTGAGGAGTGTCCTGAGTGGTCGCAATATGAGAGTAACACATCTGGTGTTGAGCAGCATTACCCTTAGTGTCATTTAACCTGTAATGTCTATGGAGGTGGGTTTGTCTTTTGAGCCCTGCTCAACAAATGCACTATGGTGGTAGCAAGAGCCTTAGCCAGCATTCAAAGGTCCAAGGGTGACAGGTGCAAGCTGTCCATAGTGAAGCTACATGGCATGTCGAGCATGTCACCACAGGCTGACAGACACTGTATACCCTATGAATGACACCAATTTGTTAGACAACTGTTAAACGTGATATGTTTGTCTGTATAATGTGACATCATAATTGGTGGGTGTGAGATGCTAGACAAGGTCAGGGTCATACTGGCCTGGGCTACATGATGAGAGTGTTCCTCCATGTACCATGTCATGTGGTCCAGGGACTAACGTCTGAGGTTTTATGCACCAGCATGGACAATGATTGTGCCAGTCCTGTACTTGCTTTGGAGTGACCTGACTGCTGCATGTGTTATGTGGCAGATCCTGGCACCCGACAGACAGCCCAAAGTGACTATTCCCATGTTTGGGCTGGTGAGTGGTACGTCACTGTGTCTGACAATAAGTGTTGCCTATTACAAGTGTATTAGGTGTGTTGTTTAGCCCGAAGGGCAGTGACTGTGTGGTGCACTGACATTGTGAACTATGTGATATGTGGGTATTGTAGTGGGGTAGCAGTTGTGTGTGTGCCTGCTGTGGAGGTCTCTGCTGCTTAGGCAGAGTTAATTCACAGCATCCGAGTATGTCTATGTGTGATAATGTGGTTTGAGTGCTATCACCAGAGGATACGTGAGACTGATATGTGGTGTGTGTGGTTACCTTCACCACCTGATAGACTGTGCCAGTCACGGGTCAAGAGAGTTCAGCACCCTGTATGTCTCTATAGGTGCATCTCACACATATAGCTGAGTTTGTCTGGAGGAGGATAGGGTTGTCTGTGTACATGAGGCAGATGCGCCATTGTGTCAACATCACAATATTCACCAGCTGGACTGGAGAGTACACACAAAACCGACCCCTGGACATGCCGGGATATTATGATGAGATACACTGTAGCCAGATCACAAAGGATCAGTAGGGTGTTAAGTGTGTAAAAGAGTATAACAGGGATTAGTGCTCAGGTTTGTTGGTGTTCTGTAAAGAGTAGCTGATAAGGAGTCCAGACTGAATCATGACACCTCTGACAGCTATGTCATATATAGCAATGTACACTCATATATATCCTGAGTCAGGGCCAACTGTACCTGACTGACAATGCTGACATCCAGACAGACAGGCCCTTACATGCAGACCCACCTCACACTGACGATAGTCCATATCATCATACCAGGAGATATCACATGTAGAATGGATGAACAGCTACCCCCAATGCCAAAAGCATGGCAGCAAGTGGAATACATTGATTCCCAATATGTGTCATGCATAAACTACAGAACAAACAGATCCTGCACCTGAACAGTCAGCTGAGCCTCCCCCCTACACAGGATGTGGAACCATTGAATGTGTTACAGCAACATATGGCACTCCACACAAGTGTTGGTGCACAACACACCATGGGAAGTACAGTCCAGTATGCCTATGACGTCTGATCTGCAAGGCCATGGAGTCCATCATGGTTGAAGTCATAAACAGAGCTATTGGAAGCTGACATACACACAACCCTACTAACTGTGGTGTGTTCATGTGCGGATCATGGTTCCCAAACATGCTAGACTGTTTGCAAGGCAGCCACCCAGGACATACATCACTGAACACAGCTACACATGTCTCGCATAGACTTTGAATAGCCCTTTATCAACATCCCAGACACATGTAGTACCCACAAAACCAACAAGCTGTGCATAAATATGTGTTGACCTATGAAGGAATGTCAATGTGTCCACAGATAGATCACACAAGGTAAGGATTATGAGTTCCTCTTCAAGCTGTTGAAACCCGACGACCCACATGGACCATTCCTGGAATAGCATAAAACAAAGTGTACACACATTACCATGTCCAGTCTGATGATGTTACCATCCTATAAATGCAGCAGGAGAAGGGAAACAAGCCAGTAAAGCAAATAGTGTGCTGTGTTAATGCGTTTTTCTCCGGTATCATAACATAGTTAAGTAGGGGTTTGAATCCTGCAAACGTTGAGAGTGTGTGTGGGGGTTGTGTATATATGTGCAAATGTCTTTGAAAGGAGTGCCCTTTTTGGAGACTGGGAAAACACACTAAAAGAGGTACATTCATCTTTGGAATGACTGATGATGTCACCATCCTACAAATACAGACGGAGAAGGGAAACCACCCAGTAAAGCAAATAGCGTGCCGTGTTAATGCATCTTTTTCTAGTATCATAACATCGTTAGGTCAGTGTTTAAATCCTGCAAACACTGACTATATATGTAATGCATCTCTTTCTAGTATCATAACATAGTTAGGTAGGGATTTGAATCCTGCAAACGCTGACTGTATGTGTGCAATTGTCTTTGAAAGGAGTGCCCTTTTTGGAGACTGGGAAAACACACTAAAAGAGGTACATTCCTCTTTGGAAAGACTGATGATGTCACCATCCTACAAATACAGATGGGGAAGGGAAACCTCCCAGTAAAGCAAATAGTGCGCCGTGTTAATAACATAGTTAAGTAGCGGTTTGAATTCTGCAAACGCTGACTGTGTGTATGTGTGCAATTGTCTTTGAAAGAAATGCCCTTTTGGAGACTGGGAAAACACACTAAAAGAGGTACATTCCTCTTTTGAAAGACTGATGATGTCACCATCCTACAAATACAGACAGAGAAGGGAAACCACCCAGTAAAGTCAATAGCGTGCCATGTTAATGCATCTCTTTCAAGTATCATAACATGGGTAGGGGTTTGAATCCTGCAAACACTGACTGTGTGTGGGTTTTGCTTTTACTATGGTATGACATATTATGATTACAACATAAGTGCATTGCACACATCAGGTATATGCGTGGCAAATATATATGTGTACATGTCCCCTCAATCAGTACATAGGTGTGAAGCCTGCATACTACATGAATACATTTTTTTCCATTGACAGGTTGTGCCGCTGCTTCTCGGATCGTAGGTCACATATGTACGTATGTGACAAGGCCGTCCACTGTCATGATCTGTGGCCAAGGTCATCTGTGCCACACACACCCATGACAGTTACTTAAGAGTAGTGTGAGTGAGGGTATATGCCTGGGGTATATGTCAGACATGTTCCTTCACAACAACGACTGCCAATAATGGGCAGTCTTTATAGGTGTACAACTGCCTTGTGGATATGCATTCAGGCCTCTAATGTCTTATGCGATACACCTTGGGACTCCACAATATCTATGGATATGTGGATACCAAGGGACACATGACATAACATTAGGCTGTATGTACACATTGGTACCCAACATACATGTTGAGGGCTACCACCTATGTGGTACTGACGGGATAGTATGTATAGTACATGTGGATGACTATGCCATAGTTGGTTTACTGCTATCCAGCATGTATCAGACAACAGGTATCTGTCTGTATGATACCCTTGTGTAGGATATGCGTCCCATCCAGGGAATGCATTGTAGGCCAGTGCATGCATTTCCAGATTTGGATGGTCACATCCCTAGTGTGTTTGCATGTACCTAAGGGGGCTATATGCAAACAGGTGTGGTCACAGGAATGTGTGGCGTTCATTACCACTGGTTAGTGTTATAGTGTAGCACCGGAAGGATCCAACTGTTACTGAGTTCCCTACAACTGTGTGTCATTTGTCAGGACATCATTCAATGATTGCTTATAGTCATGCTGTTGAGGTTGTGTATACTACCAGACCACAAATCATTGACAGATATTAACAGTATCATCCACAGCATAGTGTCAACCCATGTCATACACACATGTCTACCCATGTTAGTACATAACTGTAGTAGAATGCATACTGGCCATTGAAAGATACTATGAGATGTTAATCTGTACAACAGGGTATGCCACACGTCCCATGTGTCCACTATGCACGTACATGCAGACAGTGCTCATCCACCATGTTCACAGATGTACACTTGCTAATCTGTACTGCACGAATCACACACGTACTGTCCACTCACTAACACATGCTGCAACACATTACAGTTCAGCCAAGTGGCACATGGGTGGACAATACATACTCAGACCTAACAGTGGTGTAAACAATGCTACATTGACAATCAGAGCTTTGAAGCATAATGTCTGCTCAGTAATACCTACAAGGATGTCATTACACTTTCCTGTTGACAACTTGCTAATATTGCTATACTGCTATAGTGCCACCCTGTGCATCAGCACCATGTTAGCCTGTTCCTCCATCAATGTTACAGATGAAAGAGGCGACACAGGTATCATCATATGCACAGGGTGTTTTGTTGTTTGCCAGAGCCTGACATTGACCCATCCAATCGACATGTCTGTGTGTGTGTGTGTGTGTGTGTGTGTGTGTGTGTGTGTGTGTGTGTGTGTGTGTGTGTGTGTGTGTGTGAGGGACAACAGTACAGCATGGGCCAATGTAGATGTAATGTGTTTGTGTATGTGTGAGCCCTAGTTGTTTGATTAATGTGTGTGGGTCTGCATGCACACAGCTTCACCATGTGGCTGCCATATACGGTAGTTTGTGGGACAGGCACAGACTGTACCTGCTAGGCTGTACAGATCACTGTCTCCAGCCATGGACACAGTACCTGTGCCTGGCAGGGGTGCTACGGACAGTATTGGGTACCAACCCTGACTGGTTACTGTCATCAGAGGCAGAGGTATGATGACTGGACCCATGTCCCTGCTGGGACTGGCCAGAGCCATGTGCACGTGGTCTACTGGGATGGCCAATGGACAGGCCAGCCCCAGCATTGCTGGGGCTGGTACTGCCACTATGGGAGCAGCTGTGAACTGTGGGCCATCCGCGACCACTGCCAGCTGTTGCTGTTGCTGGCATGCATCCACAACAACGTCGCAACTGTCCCGCACGGTCCTGGATCATGGAAGACATATTGTGGAGGGCATCTAATGTCTCACCCCAATGTCTATCAATGATCTTGGTGTAAGTCCTGATGGCACCGGCAAGGTCACGGATGCTGTCATTGATAGCGATGTAATGTGCCCTTTGCGCCCTAAGTCCCTGCCTGGTGTACCGTTCCATACGTGCCTAAGCCTGCATTACAGCCTGGAACATACTGGACGTCATAAGACCTGTGAGGGCACACCTTCCAGGGGCAATACGACCAGCGGTGCTCCCCCGAGAACCCCTGGACCACCGCCTATGTGGTACTGTTCCAGGAATACGGCTATGGCTGCTGTGAGGGGATGCAAGTGCCATGGGTACCACACTCTCCTGGTCAATGCCAACTGTATGCTGTCCCTTGCCTATGGCCATTGGTGGTGAGGGATGTATTGACAGTATGAGTGTGCACATAGATGGGATTGAACGCTGTGTACTGTCGATTGATGGACCAACGACAGACCCTGTCAAACCTTCCTGTGCCAAAATACATGTCTCATCATCAACACTATTCGTGGCAGTGACTTCAGGTTCCCTGCTGCTTTCAGCCACCCCTAACTCAGCACCTGTGAGAGGAAGACAGGAAACACACTTTACAGTCTGCACATGCACACATGCACACATGCACACATGCACACATGAACACATGCACACATGAACACATGCACACATGAACACATGCACACATGCACACATGCACACATGCACACATGAACACATGAACACATGAACACATGAACACATGCACACATGCACACATGGACACATGCACACATGCACACATGCAAACATGCAAACATGAACACATGAACACTAATACACTCCTAACTACAGCACATACACACACACCAGCAATCCAACACATACTCTATAGTGGGTGAAGGTGGGTGTCAGTATCACAATGTAAACAGTCACCACATGTGTCAGCATGCAGAATATGTGTTGCACAAGACCATGCAGTGCAAGTGTAGACACCCCTATTTAATGGCAGTATACATGGCTTTGATGCAACTGTATAGTTGTTCAGTGATTGGCTACACCCTGGAACACAATGTGTACATGGACACAACTCTGCTGTGCAAGTATTATCAGCTCTGCAATGCCCTGTGCACCATCACTCACAAGTATACATGCCATGGGTGCATGTGTTATCTGTGTGACACATAGATATCCATGTCTGAGTACAGTGTCTGTGTCCATAGCAGATAATAGTGGGCATGGATGTAGCACATGCATGTTATGTACACACACGGGATGAGTGGTTCATGTTGACATGAAGGAATCCCAATGCTTGACATGACCAGTGTACAGTGGTTATGGTAAGTGCAGGACATATTGCAGATATGTCGGTGCCAGACATGGCATGGCATGCTAAACAACTGCAACATTATACACCACACATACCCAATGTGTGTCAAGTGACCTATACACCCACTAGCATTTCAGGACATATATGTGACACTTTGGATGGTGACTGCTGTGCATATTGTGTATACTGGCATATGTAAGCACACACAACATGCTATACATATTGTATATAGGTGCATATCTTTGCACACACACAACATTGAGATGCAAAGCAATGACTGCTATGAGTAGTACTGTGGTCACTGTAACTGGATGGGGTGTAGTACTCTGTGCCATCATCAACATGCATCTTGTGGTCACTCACAGCTACTAGTGTGTGCAAGACCACCACCTAGCATGCTGTACTTGAACTGCAGTGCCATGGCTACGTTCACAATTACACAGCCACATTGTACATGGGTGTGTAAGATGCCCAATAGGGAGCATTGCCTAACATGACTGCATTATGTGTTGCAGAGTGTTGCACAGCCCCATGATAGGCCTCTACCCCTGAGGTACAGCATGTGTGCGTGCATGACATGTGGGATACTGAAGTATGACCTTACAGCGGGTGTGTGGTAATGCCAAATGTAGCATGTTTTCATGTACTGCATATGATAAACGTGTTCTGTTGTGTACAGTTGTAGAAACTATGCATATCCAATGTGCAGTACAGTGTTGCCACAATTGTCTGCTGCACTGTGCATTCCATGTGATTGAGGCAGCTACTGACTTTACTGAGATGATTGATCTCTCACAGCAAACATGCACAGCATGCATTATGCATAGGTGTGTTATGTGTACATGGCCTACACCTCACCTATGACATGCAGATTTCATTACCAATATTAAAGTGTTAACACACTCACCAGCATGTATCATCTGCCCTGCTGTCACACCAGAGGGACCTACAAGAATATGACACAGTTTGTCAGTGGCCACAACTGTGGCATTGCTACTGTGAGTGTGCTAAACTACAGTGGAACAACAGTCAACAGTCACAGGTGTACAGATACTATTCCAAATATCAGTATTGCACACAATAGGCAGCACAACTGCTAAACACACAGTACACATCTCACATATGCATATTCTAACAGTACACGTAACGGTAGTCTACAGCTAGGGCATATTACCTGCACGCTCCATGTCATCCTGCTGGGTGGCTCCGGCCTCCATGATGACACATGTGTGATGCTGTTGCTGCTGTAGGCAAGGAGCCACCATGCTTAGGAGCAGCTCTTCCATTCTGGTGAGGGGGGATGTATGGCCGCCCCACCACCTGTGGCAAGCTGTTGCCTATGGATATCAGACACACACCGCTGGACATGTCTAATTAAATCACTGCAGTGATGGTGTACCTGCTCATATGTCCGGTTATGCATGCCTATGTCATTTATCCGGTGAACAAGATCTTACCACAGTGTAGTACGCGCATGCTGGTGCTGGCTGGCCCTGGAAAAAAACAGGTTATAGTGCTGCACCAGGCTGTTCTGTATTTCCTGCTCCTCTGCAGCTGTATACGATGGATTGCGTTGATGAGCCATACCCCTGGAAGACAATTAAATGATATGTGTGAGCAAGTCATGTGGCACACTTAACATTATGAAGTACAGATATCACTTAACTGCCATATATAGCATCTATCTGTCTATCAGAGGATACACACATTCAATACCACATATCAGTGCTCAGCTCACAACTAGCTGACAGTGCCTGCCACACTCCATATAACAAACCAGTATACACCAGTAGTCGGCACACTGTTTGGGATACAATGCACAACCTCACCCCGGGGGTATATATCAAGCTAATGCATGAAGAAATATGTCATCCAATGCAATGAATTTAATGTACATTTACAGTATTACCATTAAACCACCCTAGTCTTTGATGCCATACCCCTACCTAACATATGTGCATGGTTGTTAATATAGCTGGCATATTGCTGTAACAGAGTATACATGTTGCTAGGTACACACACATACCCTGTAACACACATGTGATTGCGGAAATGGTACAGGCATCATTATACACACATCAGACATACAAATGTATGCAGACACAGATGAGCATTACCTGTGTACCTTATAGTACTGTGTGCCCCTACTTACAGATAGTTATGCCTGAGGTATGTAATCTGTGCAGACTGCAGGAACACACAGGACAGTGTTACCAAGTAATGTGAACATACACCATACTGTGCTGTTTAGGCCTACAGCTTCAGGTAGTACAACAGTTCATATGTGAGCCGGATTCACCAGCAGTACCACTTACTGAGCATACATGTATTGCTTCAGACTACAATGGGTCACCACAGTCATACACAAGGAACTACGTCACAACATATGCCATCCTACTATGTCTGCATCCCAATAACTGACACATCTTTCTCTGGCCTCACATCTAGGACACAAACTACCATGACAGACACAGCCTCACACTAAGCTATCACACCTTTACAAACCTTGCACACAGTCACTGTCACACTCACTCCACCTCACATAGCAAGTATTGCACTGAGTACATGTGTGTGTGCATTGTGTCATATGTAGGTAATACGCCATTTGCTCTAGGGCCTAGAACAGCCTAGCCATATGCTACCCTGCCCTTTGACACACATGTAATGTGATTTCACTTGCTTCTGTCAACTGGATACACAGATGTGACTCCCAGGGCATATTACCTATCTCCAAAACAATCATCAGGGGTATGTATGACATCTGCTAATGAGGAGCCTTGTTTGTTAATGCTGGGTAGTTTAGTCCAGAGTGTGGCATATTTGTGGATAGGAATCTGTACCGCCAGCATGTGCTGTTTAGTGAGGTGACAAGGATTAGGGCCCTAGGTCATGTAGCCCGGAGGAATTGTGAGGTGTTGTCATGGTGGTTGGCCGACTGCTATGGGTGTGACATACCTCTGTATGTCCGGCAGTGGTAACCTCTGGGTGGGCGGTATGCAACGCAGTCTAGCTGTGGTTTTGTGAGTCAGTCTGCATAGGGCATGTGTTTGAGGGCGGTATTACTCTTTGTTAGGTATGTCTGTGGCCTTTCCACATGCTGTAGTTGTCATATGAGGTACATACCACATGGGGCATTGTGATGAGTAGAGGGGAACACCGACCTATATTTCCCTAGATGATACACCTTTTGTGATGACACGTACCACGAAGACAGATTATAAGACTAGTGTGGCACTGTGATTATCAAAGGGGAGCCTACTGTCCACCTGTGTCCCATGTACCCTTCTGACACCTTCAGTGTCAGGCAGGCTAACCTGTATTATTTATTATTCATGGAAGGTGTTTTGGGGTGGGGCACTGCAAGTATCAACACACTGGTGTTCAGTCCATGCCTTGGACAACAGGCACCTGTTGCAGTACATATGACCCCGTGTCTCTCTCTCTCTCTCTCTCTCTATATATATATATATATATATATATATATATATATATATATATATATATACTATCATATCTATACATATCTATACATATCCATACATATCCATACATATCTGTGCATATCTACATATATATATCCATCTATATCAATATATATATCTATATTTATCCATATATATCCATATATATATATATATATATATATATATATATATATATATATATATATATATAAATATCTATCTATATCTATCTATATATGTATATATGTATATATCTATATATAGATCTATATATCTATAATTCTATATATCTATATATATTTGTATATGTATATATATATATATATATATATATATATATATATATATATATATATATATACATATATATATATATATATATATATATATATATATATATATATATATATATATATATATATATATACACACACACATACATCTAAACATCCCTTGCTGTACATATAGCTGCACATATAGGGACATATACTGCCCACCTTTCATGGTGGGGATGTCAATTATGCAGCTGTTGTGAGACATACTGTTATGTAAAACTATTGCACAATGTTGTGCAGAATGCATTCTGCTGTCCTCAGGCCGTATAGCTGTAGCAGGCCTCACTGCCTGTAGCTCAGTCCCACAGTGTTTAATCACCACATGACATATAACGGCACTGCCTGCTGTCTGCAATGCCACACACTACAACCTACATACACATGTGCACATAGCAGCCTTCAACAACATACATATGTCCAGCCTTCACTAACAGCTGCAGTATGTCCCTTGCCCTATGCAAATGTGCATGTACATATAGATACGGACTGCTGCCACATATGGATGATTCACAGTATGTAGAGTACCCTTCAGACACATCATTCGGATGTCAGCAAATACATATCTGTTACATACCTTACCTTTGTATTCCTCACCTCCGTCTGTTGTAGGTGTTGATTTTTTTTTTTTTGGTTTTGGTTTCCTCAGTGTGTTGGTCTTTTTTTTCAGTGTCTGTCTCCTACTGCCTGTTTGTATCCATCCGTCTGTTTGTCTGTCTGTCTGTCTCTCTTGCTTGCGCTTTCTCTCTCTCTCTCACTCTCTTTCCCAGTTGGTCAATGATATTATTGCATGTGTGGACAGCAGATACAGGCTGCTTTCCTAGGTATCTGCACATGTGCATGTGATGGCCTCTGCACCAATTGGTGCCCACCATTTAGTAATTGCATGCAGCCTGCTGTGTGGTAATTGCAGTTCTCACTGTGATTTCAGGACACTGCTATAAAATGATAGGTTAGGTAGGTGTAGCCCTTTCAGTTTTGCAAGGTGGGGACCATGCTTGTTTGCTGTGGACACTGTTGTCTCAGTTAGAAGGTTGGTATATGTCTCATATCTGAATGTGGGTTGTAGCCAGTGAAATGCATATTGTACTGAAACCTGACTGTTGCTTCTTCCAGTACACTCTTCTCAGTGTGTAAGTTTACTCACACCTCCTAATGCTAACACTGCATACATGGGAGTATGTACTTTATTTTCGAATTAGAGAATTAACTGGCATACAACAGTAGTTATTGTAATGTGTTCCTATGGCTTTCCTATTTTCCCTTTACATTCACTCATTGTAATGCATGTTATATTTCTTTCAGCACCAAGTTATTGTATATCTGCTGTAGCGTAGTGGTACATCATGCAGACTGATGAGTCCAAGGTTTGGGGTTTGAGACTGGCAAGGATATTTTATTTGTCTGCTGAGCAGTACAAGGGCCCTGTCATACAGAGTTACTAAGGAACTTTTAAGCAGTTGTAAGCGGGTTTGCGTGGGTTTACGTGACGCTTAGCGATGCTAAGCTAAGCTTAGCTTAGCTTATTTCACTTTAGCAATACTAAGCTAAGCTTGGCTTAGCTTATCATATCTTAGCAATGCTAGGCTAAGCGCACACATGCGCACACTGGTGCAAACCCGCTTACTACTGTTTACAAGTGCTCACTCCCGCTAACCCCTGCGCTTATTTCTTTGACAGAAAAGTAAATGGGGAGATAGAAATGTGGTGATAAAGGGTGCACAAAGAGGGGAAGACAATAGGCAAAGCAGCTCGGGATGTACAGGATGGGTGTGGAGAAGGTCCATAGCTGCTCATTTCTTTACCAGCAACAGCTGTGCATATGCAATACATTAGGAGGGATATTTGAAACCTTCCACCCCTGAGAGAGGGGTGAGGACAACTAAGTATGTTGTACTACCAATTATGAATAACAGGCACATGCACTGTTTGTGAACTGCTGTACTGTCATTAGTATATTACTCACTTCTGAACAGTTTGTGATTTGTTTGTGTTGACATTAGCACAGTCTGCTCAGGACAACTGGACATATTTCACTACTGTGTATGACTGCCTACACCCTTGATTGTGCCTGACTACATGGGTATATAGTACATTTGGGTAGGGGTGCAGAACTGCAGAGTTCATTATTTATTATTGTGTGATGTTTATCTTGCTGAACATGCAGAGTTGCTGTGTACCTGTAAGTCTATAAAGGCTAGTAATCTGTCTGAGTAGCTCCCACCTGTGGACATATCCAGATGGTAGACAGAGGTTAGCCTAGTATTTATTGACTGTGCACCACACCAGTCTTTTCAGCACCTGAACAATGGCATTGTCACAGTTGGTTGCTAGCAGTACATGGCTACATCCTTTGATATTTCTGTGTTGTACTCCTACATAAGGGCATGCTTGTAGAATTCATTCTACAGCTATTTGCAGAGTGTGTAACAGCAGACAGGCTGATATGCCTGTGTGTTTCTGACTCTTCCAGGCCTCAGATACTCTCAGCTATATATTTGAACAGCCTCAGGGAAAGGTACATATCAGTGGGATACACCTGTTTTATATTTCAGATATTGTGCAGTTGCGACTTTGGTGGATTCTGAGCATATGTATTACTACACCTTTTCTGACATGCAAGCAGTGTCTACTCTCACTTATTGACATTTATCATTAAATGGGATTCCCCACCTTTCTGCCTACTGTTACTACATTTCACAGGGAGTCTGAGGGGCACAGCTAGCATTTGTTTGCAAATCAGGGACATCCCTGTAAACCAGTCACAGTTGGGAGGACTGGCCTCTAACCTATTCAAATATGCCAGTGTTTATCCTGCTCTGATACTGTGTGGAGTTTGTAAGGTGCTTCTGTAACATTATTCCCTACTAGCATGGCTGGTTCTCTTTTCACAGTCATGTCATGCAATTCCACAACACTTGCCTGTTAAGGGCCACAGAACATGATTTGTGTTATGCCATTCCTATTATCCCTTTACATTCACTCATTGTAATGCATGATATATTTCTTTCAGCACCAAGTTATTGTATATCTGTTGTGGTGTAGTGGCACTTCATGCAGTCTCGTGAGCCCAAGGTCTGGGGTTCGAGACTAACAGGTGTATTTTATTTTGCTGCTGAGCAATACAAGGGCCCTGTCATACAGAGTGACTAAGGCACTTTTAAGCAGTTGTAAGCGGGTTTGCATGACGCTTAGCGATGCTTAGCTAAGCGCACACAAGCTCACACTCATGCACCCCTGCTAACTACTGCTTAAAAGTGCTTGTTCCCGCTAACCCTCGCGCTAATTTCTTTGAAAGAAAAGAAAATGGGGAGATAGGAAAGTGGTGAAAAAGGGGGCACAAAAAAGGAAAGACAGTAGGGAAACCAGCTGGGATGTGCAGGAATGGTGTAGGGAAGGTTCAAAGCTGCTCATTTCTTTACCAGCAACAGCTGTGCATATGTTCGTAATTTGGTGAGAAATTTGCAACCTTCCACCCCTGAGAGAGGGGTGAGGACAACAGAGTATATTGTACTGCCAATTATAATTATCAGTTTACATATCCGGCGGACATGTGTGCGAAATGGGCAGCTATGTATGGGGCGAAATATTTTTGTGGGAACAGATTGCCCTTTTTTATTTTTTTTTCAGGTGAGAGTGGAATGTGAGGTAGGGGATGTAGGTATATTTGGGGAG
The DNA here is from genome assembly GCF_019279795.1 of Protopterus annectens. NCBI lineage: Eukaryota > Metazoa > Chordata > Ceratodontiformes > Protopteridae > Protopterus > Protopterus annectens. The sequence continues at coordinate 641,158,651 of NC_056732.1, forward strand.
GTAGGTTGGGGAGGTAAACAGACAAGACAAACAAGACACATACAGGGGCAGAATTTGACACATGGGGTGGGTGAACACAATTGACGGGTAAGGTTGTTTGGAAATCGCAAGCCCATGAGACCATAGATGGTAACAGTGGAACTGAGATCCCCACCCATGGGCAGTCACCACTGCACCTTCACAGTCCCGAGGGTGGCTGTGCTGGGGTCTGAGTAGGATGGGCAGGCTCACCTGTGAGACACACCACTCTCACCTCAAGCTGGTGTAGGGGATCAGTGACTGAATGCTGGATCTCCCTACGCACCACAACCCGGACCCCTTGAAAGGTGGCGGGTGGCACTTCTCTGCCCACGCTTGCATGGGGGGGGTGAGCCCCATCCCCTGCAGCACTTCCACCTGAAGGTGGCACAGGACCAATGGAGGAGAGGAGTCCGGGCTGGGCACCAGAGCCACTGGTGCCAGGTGCACTTGCCAACTGAGGAGGGACAGGTGGGTCCACTGGGACTGGCCTTCCCATATGTTCTGTGATTAGGTGTGTTTAATTACAACATAAACAACAGCATTCCAGATTCATTGTAACAGCATGCATTAATATTACCATTAACTCAACACACCAAGGTTCCAACAGTTGAACAGCAAGCATAACACATGCATATATTGAACAACAGTGGATATTCCAACAGCATGCAGGGATGTTTGGTAGCAACAGGCCACCATGAACGTGGTGTTTGAACAGGGCACATGCACCAACATGAATGCAAATATTTATAAAACAATAGGACATGTGTCCCAACAAATATTTAAGATTACACATACCCATTGAGGTGTGGAATTGCATGGTTTATGCACAAACAGTAGGGTGTAGAAAAAAAACCTCAGTTAACATCTTATAATCACTTTTGCTCTACACTACATTCCTAGTGACTGCAAGTGTATATTCACTACATGTATTATTACACTTGCCACCATGCATTAGGTTGTGTAATGAGTTTGGTTAGTTCAATATATACTTGACCTATACCTGACATACTAACTGTCCAAGATGCAGATGTTACTGCTACATATTTCATGGTTGCATTTATATTTCTTTATCTACATATCTGGATGTTTTCACATGACATTTTCACTTCAATTTGTACAGAACCCTGCATTTATTGACGCACACTCACATTTCTGGGGAACATATTAGCATGCTACTCATGTACCAGATTTACTTATGCATGCCAGCCAGTAACTGACTGTTGAGGACTGTATATATGCTTCACAGCTACTAGCACTTCCATCATCCACTGTAGATGGGACTGCAGAACTCTGGGTTGCCAGCACTTTCTAACACAGTACTATTTGTGTAATGCAAGGGTACAACAACATTTCAAACTAAGTGACACAAACACACTCTGGGCTTTAAACCTTTATTACTGACATTGCACACTTTTCCACAAACTCACTCCTTTATTTGTTATAACAGTGCATATGGCAGACATATTCAAGACATATTATACCTTTATTAATGGGTTAGAGCACACTTTTGCAGGCTCACTCACATATATTATATGACAGTACCTGCAGAGATTTTATTCCAGACATATGTTACCTTTCTTAATGGGTTACTACGCTCTTTTTCTGGCACTATGACTATTTCGTATGACAGTACATGCAGAGGACTTATTCAGGACATTTTATGGCTGTATTATTGTACTACAACACTTTCTTTCATGCTTTCTCCCCTGATTTATATAACAATACATGCAGAATAATCACTAACCTGCCTGGTGGCGCAGCCTTTGCAGCCTATCAGCATAGGCTTGCTGATTCGCAGCACAGTCACCTGCAGCTGTGAAGTAAATGAAGGGATATTGAGACATACCTATCCATTATACAGAATCAATTATCAATTCTTACATACTGCATTCTATGGCTACTTACCCAGTCGTGGGGCATCCTGTATCCCACGGGCCTCCTGTATCCATTGGTTCAGGTGGTCCTTTTTCCATCTCTTCAGGTCTGCATGGTGGTGATGAACCTGCTCACTGGTGCGAGGAATGCCTGTGGCACTGGTGAGGTCATGAGCTAACCGGTTCCAAGCCTCAGCCTTATACTCCGTCCCTTGGAACTGGCCCTGCAGGAGTCTGGACTCATGACGGTGGACAAGGAGCTAAACCATGTACTTCGACTCCTCGATGCCCCAACGCTGTGCTCAGAAGCGTGAACCCACTCCTGCACCTGCCATTCTGACTGCAAATGTGAGCTACAATCAGTTATGGCGAGTATTTCCCCCTATGGGGCTTAAATATGCCGCATTTCCCACACTTTTTTGTGATTGGCCATTTTTGAGAATTCTAGGCTGACTGCAGACATGCTTAGAAATGGTTAATCTACCATTTCTAAGTATATGCATGCTAATAGTAGCTGTCTCTTCAAAGTTGCCATGGCTTGGTAGTTCTGTACTTTGATTATGATGCACAGGGTCCTTTGTTCAAACCTTGTTAGTCTTTTATTTTAATACTGTCTAGACAGGCTAGTGGGTGTGGCTGCATTTAAGCAACTTAGCTTTACATTGCTCCCTGATGCCCTACGGTGCCCTGGTTGGCTCAGCGCACATGTCCGCACAATCACATTGCGCTGGGTAAAGTGCATTTAAACTTTGGCCAACTCTATTGCACTGGGTAAAGCATTATTAAGCTATGGGCATCTGTATTGTGCTGGGTAAAGCGCTTTTAAACTTTGGGCACCTCTGTTTAGCTGGGTAAAGTGCTGCTTAATGGCAGGCTATTTTATATCTGGATCCTTTAAAAATATATATTTTGTTCACTGATACATTGGCCATTTCACTGCTTTTACTAATATTTTAATCATATGTGTCTGGTATTATTTCATATACTGATTTACAACATAAATACAAAGGGGAGTGATGGGGCTCAAACCATGAATGCCTCTTCTTTGTGCATACGCGCTACCATTATACTATTGCAATTTGGTGTAATTTGCTTAAACATTCTTTCTTATGTTCTTCCATGCTGGCAATTGTTAACTACAGCTAAGCAATGGGCACACCCGCGCAAATACAGGCAGCTATATCCTGGATTAAAAAAATATATATATTATTTCCTTTATATAAGTGTGATGGGGGTTTACAGTGTCAGGGAGTGTGGTGTTGGGTGCATGTACATTTGAGCGAACTCACTCTTGTGTGTTGACATTATGCTTTTTAAAACCTTGCAGGGGCGTGGACATTTAGACTGCTTGGCAGTCGGACATGCCCCCTGCTTTCCTACAAAGTCCGTGTAAGAGTTACGGTTGAGTCAGCGTGCCCTCATGAATATTCATGGCAGGCTGACGTCATACCATTCAACTGCAGCCTCTGAGTAAGACATATTAAGTCTTACACGGAGGTTTCGTGCATCCGGGGGTGTAACTTTTAAACTATTTGTGTTTCCTGAATGTACTGTATTAAAATGATCTGCTATGGGACTTACAATCTTATTATTTTGTTATGTCCCTAACATGTTCTTTTATCCTTTCACTTAAACTTCTTTTACTTTCTCCGATATAGAAACAATCACAAGAGCATTTAATTGCATAAACTATTCCCTTTGTCATTCAGGAAATCTTGTGTTTCAAACTTTTTACCATTTATTCTATCAAATGTAGATACTATGTACTGACAAATGGAACACTTGCCACAAGGGCTTGTGCCCAATTTTTTTTTTACATTTCTATTAATCCGCACTTTTGCTTTGCTGTATTTACTATGTGCTAAAACATCTTGCAAGCTACGACCCCTCTGATAAGATGTTCTAAATTTTACTTGTGACAAAGTGGGAACTTGCCTTTTTATAAGTTTCCAGTATTCTTTTAATAAGCCATTGAGTCTATCTGAAAAAACGGTGTATTTGGTAACAAAAAATAAAGAATTGTCATCTGAGGTAATTTTTCCATTTCTTATGTTACCCATGTGACTTCTTCTGTTATTAACGTCATGCTTCTCATAAATTTTAGCATAACTTTCCATAACCAATTGCTCTTCATATCCTCTATCCAAAAACATTTTTATAGCTCTCTCAGCTTCTATTTATGACTCATTTATGTCACTACATAACCTTTTATTTCTAAGCAGTTCCCCATAGGGAATAGATGCCAAGGTGTGTGGTGGATGGCAACTAGTAGCTTGTAACATTAAATTCAACTGATTAAATTTTCTATGAATCTTAGTTTTAATTTTCTCATTGATTACTCCTTCTATAGTAATATCTAGAAAATTAACCTTCAAACCTATTTGTGCTTCATCATATTTAATTCCAAATCTGTTGTTCAAAAATTAAAAAACTCAAAGACCTCATCCCTACCACCATGGCATAAAAATATGAGATCATCTATAAATCTGAAATAGTGTCTAACATATCTCTGATAAAATGCATTTCTATAGATATGAGTACTCTCCATTAACCGCATAAACAAATTTGCATACATGGGGGCAAAAGCTGCCCCCATAGCTGTACCTTGTTTTTGTCTATAAAGGTTCCCCTCAAATTCAAATATGTAGTTATTCAAACAGAAATGTACTAACTCTTTCATATATTGAGTTCTGGGATTGTCTCCCAAGAAATACTGTATAGCTTCTAGTCCATATTGATGTTGTATATTAGGATATAGACTAGTTACATCTCCTACTACAAGGTACATATTTTCCTTCCCACTCTTTTCCTCCCAACCTCTTCAAAAAATCAAAAGAATGTTAATATAAGATGGACGCTTTAGTACTTCTTTCAATAGTACTTCATGTAAAAGACAACCCAAATTATGCGTAAAATATCCAATAGTTGACACTATTGGATGTCCTGGAGGGTGCTGCAAACCCTTATGAATTTTAGGCACACAAAAAAATCTTGCTACACAACCCTCCTTGTTCACAAGCTTTTTTGTTACATCTGATGCTGTAAAATAATGTAACCTCACTCCTTAATCCAACAGCATCCAATATTCTTTTTGAGCCTGACTAAAAATTGTCATGTTTACTTTATTATAAATTTGTTCATTGCTCAAATGTTGCATACACATATCATAATAAGTTAAAGAATTCATAATAACCAGCTTCCCCCCTTTATCTGAGGGTTTAAGAGTTTAGTAGGTGTTCTAATCCCAGTAAGGCCAACTGTGTGTGCGTCTGCCTGCTTGAGAAAGAAACAATGCTTTTTAGAGTATGCACACTCTTTACAATTCACATATTCACCTTTGGCAATCCTGCTGATGTCACCCACCTAGAAATACACCTCTGGGACTGCTGTAACCCAGTATTCTTCGTAGCGTGTGCTGTACCTGTGTATTGCTGTAGTGTGGTAAACTAGTTAGGTAGTGATTCTATTCCAAGACAGGCCAAATGTCTTTTAAACTACGTCCGATCTCGGCTGCTGAGTGTCCTTGGCTTTAACATCTGCACCTACACTTTCTTGCCCTGCATTACCCTCTGTGACTATGCCTGGGTGGATGCTAGAAGGAACCAAGGAACTTTCTTGCCCTGCATTACCCTCTGTGACTATGCCTGGGTGGACGGCTAGACTTAAACTAAAATTAATACAAGCTCAACCAATTGCTCAAGCAATTATAACAAACTCTGCTGCCTCATCCCCTTTATGGGAATTGAACCAAGCCTCTCCTAGAAGGAACCAAGGAAGTATGTACATCTGCTGATAATCCTAAACTACTATAGTTATTTAAACCCTGCTAGGTGTTTTAGTACAATCCCTTGCCAGGAAAGCCAGCAACCTAACCTTTCTTTTACTTCTGTATCTCCATACTTCCCCCTCATCTAGCTCCCTGATTTACACTAGCTCCCTTCTCTCCTCAATCCAATCTAGTCCAGGGATTGCCCTGGTGGAGCCACAGGTGCACTTCAGCATTTGTCCAATAGATGACAACCACTCCCCACTAATCTGACTTCAATTCACTTACTTTCTTGTTTTCTGTTTAAGTTCTAACTTTTCTTTTTCTCTCTCTTTCTAAACGTCATAGTCCACTCTATCCTACTATATCCCTGTCCGCTGTACTTACCCTTCTGCAATCCTCACTCCACTGAGAGGTTCTCGATCTTCTCCTGCGTTCCTTGGTTCTACTTTTTCCTGCTTTCACACCACGCTGCATTGCTCTTCTCTCTCTATCCCTCTCTCTCTCTCTCTCCCCTTATATCTATCTTATAATCCATCCCGTGATATCTCTGTCCTCCACTACCTAGCTCTACTCTTTGGATTCTCTCCTCACTTCCCGAACCCACCCATCTAATTAGATACTGCTTGCATGTCAACTCCCCTCCTTGCCACAGAATCGCAGCTCTTCCGGTCTGTACCTGCTAACACCTTTCCTTGCTCCTCCCTCCTCTTCCAGAATATCTTCCTAGAATTTATAAAACCCTCCCAACCCTTGGGCACCATCTTTTAAACTATGCCCGATCTCGGCTGCTGTGCGTCCTTGGCTTTAGCGTCTGCACCTACAGTAAGTAGAATTTTTTGCTTTTGAATCTCTGCTTTTTATTGTATAACTGCATCACGTTCTTTATAGGGAAAGGACGAAAACAGCAATGACTTTTCATTGAATGTTGTCCACCACACTAGAAGTGTGCTGGTTACATGTATTTCTGAAACGCTAATTGTAATCTGTACTGCTTTTACCTTATCACATAAGGCCGAAATCAGGAATGTCCTTTCATTAATGTATTTTGTTAAGACATTAAGTGTACTGGGTTAATGTATATTGTTAAAGCCTAGTAACTATTGATCGAGGAGTGTGCTGGATAATGTATTCTGAAAACGCTGTGGTGTGTGCTGGTTAAATGTATTCTGCAAATGCCAACCTACACACGCGTATTACAAAGTAAAGTACTATCCTCTTAAAGTGCTTAACTAGATGCTGTTTAAGGCACATTGTATTGCAACATTACCTAGCCTATTTTGAAGTGCCTATTTTGTAGAATTGAGTGATTTTGAATGTTTACTGCATATGTGTTAGTCGCTCCTGTTTCTTCTATAGCTCCTTATTGACTAGGAGAAATGCATCGGTGTTAGTGTAGTGGACTATCTAATGAGTTAAATACTGGTGTAGTGGTCTATTTAATTTCAGACTTTAATATTCCGAGTGCTTTCTGCTCTGCATACGATCTCATCTGAAGGTCCCAGCTATAGTGTAACTGCGGCTTAACCCCAGTTTGATTCACATTACAAAAGCATACTAGCGACCTATGTTTAACAATTTGCCTACATTAGTAGCTCGTTAAGTGTGTGTAATACCTTTTCTTTGTTAGTGTATCTCTAGATATGCGAGTAGAAGCTTATATTTGTACTGTTATAATCTCAATAGTTGAATTTTAACTGGATCACACTATTAACCAAAAGGTTATATTTTCAACTCATTGCTGCACTGAACATTTGATGCTTTTAATACATGCTTGATACCTGTATATTATTGCTGCTGGGAACTAATGTGGTTCTATATTACTAAAGTACTATTTCTCTCTCAACTTTCTCTCCTACTCTCCAGCTTTCTTGCCCTGCATTACCCTCTGTGACTATGGCTGGGTGGACGCCTCATCTTAAACTAAAATGAATACAAGCTCAACCAATTGCTCAAGCAATTATAATAAACTCTGCTGCCTCATCCCCTTTATGGGAATTGAACCAAGCCTCTCCTAGAAGGAACCAAGGAAGTATGTGCATCTGCTGATAATCCTAAACTACTATAGTTATTTAAACCCTGCTAGGTGTTTCAGTACGCTCCCTTGCCAGGAAAGCCAGCAGCCTAACCCTTCTTTTACTTCTGTATCTCCATACTTCCCCCTCATCTAGCTCCCTGATTTACACTAGCTCCCTTCTCTCCTCTATCCAATCTAGTCCAGGGATTGCCCTGGTGGAGCCACAGGTGCACTTCAGCATTTGTCCACCAGATGGCACCCACTCCCCACGAATCTGACTTCAATTCACTTACTTTCTTGTTTTCTGTTTAAGCTCTAACTTTTCTTTTTCTCTCTTTCTAAACATCATAGCCCACTCTATCCTACTATATCCCTGTCCGCTGTACTTACCCTTCTGCAATCTGCACTCCACTGATAGGTTCTCGATCTTCTCCTGCCTTCCTTGGCTCAACCCGCTCTGTTCGCCCTGTGGGCTCACTCTGCCCCCCTACCCTGCCCCCAAATCTGACCCGCTCCCAGCACCTCTACCTTTATTCCTTCAAAACCACACCCACTACCCTACTTGACCAATTAGTCTCCAATACTCTGGAAACACCCACTCCCTTATCCCACCCACATTAACCGCCACTCACCTCACCTAAACTACCCCACCTAGCCAATCAGTTTCCACTACTCTATCAACACCCACTCCCAAACCACACCCTTATCAACCATCACTCAACTCCCCACTCCTTCACTAATATAAGGGACTTACCTGCTCCACTGTACATACAACACTCTAATATCCACAAATAATTCAGCAACATCATACCACCTCTTATCAGCCTTATTACATTATGCTTTCAAAACCCTCATATATCTCCATTTTACTACTACTCCTCCTCAACTTATCCTATATTTACTACCTCACCCAACCCATTAATACCTACCACTCACAACCCTTCCACGTAACCAACCATCTTACCTCATCTCTCTCATATTCACACACACCAATTTCTCCCCACCTATATCCTATAAAAAACTTTTTCCTTACAAACTTATTACCTCTCATAAACATTCTACCCCCGTAGTAACTAGCAAACCCTTCAGAATCATAATAGAGCCCAATCTATACTCTAAACAGTCCAATTACCTCTCTAACTCAATCTTATATCTGATTACCATTCTATTATCAGGAGATATCCATCCTATCCCTGCCCCCCCCCACCTCAACCACTATAGATAAGTCCATATTACTTACTTCTCTAAACTCCCAAAGTATAGTTAACAAAATCTCAAACCTCCATGGCTGACTTATACACAATAAACCTGACATCCTATCCATCTCTGAAACATGGCTAAAACCCCACATAAAAGACTCTGAAATAATTCCTCTCAACTATTCTATCATTAGAAAAGACAGATTCCACAAAAAAGGGGTAGGAGTAGCTCTCCTATACTCATCCTCCTTGTCAGTGAATCCCTATAACAAACCTACTCCTCACTTTAATAACGCTGAATTACTCCTAATGCTACTTCAAGTTAACAAACACAAGCACATATGTATATCTTCCCTCTACATCCCCCCAGGTGATATTTCTACACTTGAAGACATCCAATGAAACAATAATCTTAGGAGACATGAATATCAATTGGTCCTCCATTCAGTCTCCCTCAAACCCAGTTAATATCAACCTCTACAATTTTTCACAGCTAATCAACTCTATAACCCACCCCTCAAAAAAACTCTCTAGTGGTAGTATTCTAGACTGGATTTTAGTCTCTCATCCCCATTATTTCTCTGACAGTGGTACTCTTCCCGATCCTCTTAGTGACCACTTACCCAACATCACACATTGACTCGCCTTACCCCTACATCGTACTCACAACTTTATTACTATTCGCAACCAAAAAAACTTTAACCCAACGACCTTTTCTAACTCTCTAAAAGCAATAAATTGGAATAGTCTAAAAACACTATCTCTAGATAATGCGGTAGCCCACTTCAACTCAACCTTCTTAAACCTTCTAGACTACCATGCTCCCTTAAGTACAAAAAAGAATAAAAATTAAAACTGCCCCTTGGCTTACCAAAAATACACTAGCAACCATGCGACACAGAGATAAAGTGCAGGCACACTACCAGAAAAATAGGACCCCCCTCATCCATAACGAATACAAAACACTTTGAAATAAAGTAAAAAAGCTCATCATCACTGATCGACAAAATGACTTCTCCATACTCCAAAACAACAATAAAACAAACCCTCAGAAATTCTGGAAGGAATCTCCACTCTCCTTAATCCTAACAAACCAGATACCCCCACCCCAGACCCTAATGCTCCCGACAGACTTGGCTACACAATTTAACTCCTTTTTCATTTATTCTATTTCAAACTAACCTCATCTTTCTCTAACATCACTACACTCTCCCATTCTCTCCCATCCTCCTCTACTAACACTCTATCCTCCACTGCTACTTCCCCCCATTCTTATCTACTAATTCTCTACCCTCCACCTCTTATTCTACTCTCACTTCCTCATCTCCATCACCCCAAAATACCCCCTCCTCCCACTCCCCACTTTTCTCATTAAAACCTATACCCACATTTACCATAAAAAAACTCCTTCAAAAACTGAAGCCATGCTCTAATGCTCCTGACAACATTCCTTTACACTTTCTTAGCATAGCTGCCGAAGTGATTGCCTACCCCATAAGCATGCTAATCAACCACTCTATCCAAGAAAGTATAGTACCCCAAATCTGGAAAAAGGCCTTTACATAAAGGAGGCAACAATAACAATGTTACTAATTTCTGTCCCATTGCTATCCTGTCTCCCATTTCTAAACTCCTAGAAAAGTGTATCCAACTTCAACTCCTACCACATCTCTTAGACAATCACCTACTAACTCCCACTCAACATGGTTTCAGACCAGGCCACAGGACTATGACAGCCCTCCTCTCCTTCCTTGAAACTGTAAACAAAGCCTGGGACTCTGGTCATATTGTTTCTACCCTACTACTTGGCCTCTCTAAGGCCATTGACACTATCTCTCACAACCTACTTTTAACTAAACTCTCTAAGCTAAACCTATCTCCTTCTTCTCTGAACTGGTTCTCCAGCTACTTATCCAATAGATATCAAGCAGTAAAATGGAAAAAGGCCACCTCCTCATTCCTTAATACTCCAACTGGAGTTCCCCAGGGTTCCATACTGGGTCCCCTCCTCTATAATATATTTATAAATGACTTCCGCAACTCTACCCCTTTCTCAAATATCATCCAATACGCAGACGATTCAACTATTATCTGTTCTGCCACATCTATTCCTACACTCCTAAGGCTTACTCAAGATGCTTTCTCAACCACTGAACAATGGATGAATAAAAATCACCTAGCACTCAATGCCTCAAAAACCAAATTAATGGTATTCACTCCCTCTAAAGTCACCTCTTTCAACACAAACACATTCTCTATTTCTAGTCATAATAACACAACTCTGGAACTGGTATCAGAGACCAAGTTACTTGGGGTCCAAATTGATAGTCAGCTCAAATTCAACTCCCACTTACAACTAAACATCAAAAAAACCATCAAAAAGTAGGTATGCTCTACCGACAAAATCATTATCTTACACCTGCCACTAAAATCACTCCCTCTACATCTTTTCTTATCCCCTCCCTTCTCTATGGAGCTCCACTCCTAACTAATCTACAATCCTCCCTGAAAACACAACTGTCCTCCTGCTACAACAAAATCGCCAACTTCCCTACCAGCCATAAGTCCTCCACTCACCAATGTTCCTCTCTCCACAAACTGAAATGGCTGGAACTACCCAATCATCTCACCTATACTCAACTCACTCCTGCACAAGCTCATTTTCAACCCCTCCCTCTGTCCTTCCCTTTCCTCTGCCTTTACAATGTACTTACCTGACAGAGTACTAAGGTCTAACGACCAAAATCTATTAGAAGTGTACAAACCAACTCGTCCCCCAGGTAAACATCTTCTATCCTGTGGTCTAGCATGTCTCTGGAACTCCCTACCTCCATCCATTCGTACCACTTCTAATCGCTTTATTTTCAAAAAAATCTCTTCACTCACATCTAACATCCCAGTGGGAATGCTCCTGCTCCCACCCCACACAACTTATGCTGCCAATTTCTGTATTCTTTTCTTTCCCCTCTTTACACAAGCAATCTCCTTTTACCATCTCCCCCAACTCGTACATTCCTGTAATTAGTAAGCTGTTTGCAAAGTATGCATTAGGTTACACCTCTTAAGTGTAAGCTTCCTAATATGTATTGGCTCCTCAGTATTTATTTTGTAATGATCCTTTACTAGTCTGTATCACCTGTAATATTCATCACTAGTCTGTACTGTTTGTAATGATTGCTCTAGTCTATAACACTTGTAAAATTCTAATCTATAAACTATTGTAACCTTGATTGTTTTGTAGCTAAAACCTATGTAACCTTGATTGTTTTGGAGCTTTTCTCCCCAGAACTCCATTAAAAATGGGTTCATATTGGCCCAGTGGACTATCCTATAAACCAACTGCAAATAAAAAATAAAAAATAAATGTGTGTGTGTGTCTGTCTGCCTGAGAAAGAAACAATGCTTTTTAGAGTATGCACACTCTTTACAATTCACATACTCATCATTGGCAATCCGGCTGATGTCACCCACCTAGAAATACACCTCTGGGATTGCTGAAGCCCAGTATTCTCCATAGCTTGTGCTGTAACTGTGTATTGCTGTAGTGTGATAAACTAGTTAGGTAGGGGTTCTAGTCCAAGACAGGCTAACTGTGTGTGTGTGTGTGTGTGTGTGTGTGTGTGTGTGTGTGTGTGTGTGTGTGTGTGTGTGTGTGTGTGTGTCTGTCTGCCTGAGAAAGGAATAATGCTTTTAAGAGTATGCACACTCTTTACAATTCATATAACCACCTTTGGCAATCCTGTTGATGTCATCCATCTAGTAATACACCTCTGGGACTACTGCAATCCAGTAATCTCCATAGTGTGTGCTGTAACTGCATAATGCTGTAGTTTGATAAACTAATTAGGTAGGGATTCAATTCCAAAACATGGCAGCTGTGTGTGTGTGTGTGTGTGTGTGTGTGTGTGTGTGTGTGTGTGTGTGTGTGTGTGTGTGTGTGTGTGTGTGTGTGTTTGACAGTCAGAGCCTGTGTGGAGGTGGCTATGAGTGTCTAACCACTGGAGATATTGGAGAGCTAATTTTGTAGTTGTCCTATATGGTGTCCATATTATATGACACAATGTCCACCTCACAAGGAGTACAGATGCCCATCAGCCAAGTGACCGTGTTGGCAAGCCATACCCCTACATCTGGGAAACAGCCTGGTGAACAAATTATGCAACCCTACTATTACCCGGAATATGTTCTGAACCCATGTGTCATACACAAACACATTTGCCTAGAATATCCTGCTATGTTGCTAGTACCCTGCACATTGATGACAGTAGGCATGGTGTGATTGCAGTGGGCTGCAGAGGGCATGGCACCCTGTCCAGAAGTACAATAGGCAGATAATTGCGGACAATGTGCCTTCACTATGTTCCCCACTGGATGCCTGCAACATATGTGGTGCCATCAAATGTGATCCACAGAGGCCATACAATGCCTTACACACATGCCCTATATGAACAGATGCCACTGACACCAGGGAATACCTGTATCATGCTATCAATGCAGGTGCAGGGTCAACCTGCTGTCTATAAGCAGGTCCTGCCACACCAGGCCAGTACTGGCATATCTGAGGATAACAGCCTGTGTACATAACATGTGCCAGTCAAACCAGGTACACTTGTAAATGTCACTGTACATTATTGTGGGACGTGCACATCCCAGGCAATGTCTATGTCAAGGACTATCAAACACAGACATGGCATGCATTGCAAAGCAATGGCCATACACAACAGTAATCAGGATGACAGGACAGTTCATACAATACCAACCTGTGTGGGACATTGCAGAAACTACAACCCTGACCACACTGCATACCATTGTCGGGTGGCATGATGCCAAGGATTACCCCTCACCCAGCCTTGTACAGCCATCTTGCACAGCCACCCACTACACACCCATGAAGCAATGCACACATGCATGTCAGTAGTGGCACCTTGTGTCTGCGTGTGGGATATGATGCTCCCAACCACAGTCACACGCAGTATAACTCCCATTGGCATACCGATTGATATCAGACACATTCACATGCCCTAGCCCATAGAGCCTTCAGATATCCCCTGTGGTGCATGTAGTACATGTGCATTACTGCAGTGTGGCAAACTAAGTAGTTAGGAAGTGTATTTGTGGGCCTGGCAAAGTGTGGCAATGTGTCTGAGTCCTGTAAAGCGTGCGGTTGTGTTGACAATGACATCCGTTCATGTGGACAGCCATGTGTGCTACACCTAATGTATGTCTACTATATCTTTGTTGCAGATGTCGCTCACCAGCACACATATATGTTCTTACAGCATGCCCACATGTTAGCTATGTGGCACATGGAGTAACTGCATGCACTTGTAATAGTAATTTTGAATCACCAAACAAATAAGCAACACTATAACAAAATCAGATGGACTGAACGTGAATTACTGCTCGTATGACAAGGATGTATAAAAGGATTATTCAAATCCAAACACAGCAACAACTCCTAGTTAAGCGCTTTCAACTGTACAACAGTCTTCATCAGAACATTTAAAAATAGTAACAATTTCATTTATATACTCTTCTCCTAATTACTTAATGATATAATTGTTTTGAAAAATCCGCCAAAAAAATTAAAGAAACATTTCATAAAATTCTCATATGATGTAAACCTTTCCCTATGTGTTTTAAGAAATGAAATACTACCAAGTAAATACCTTACACTAAAAGTTGCATATAAAACATTCTAAAATGTATACATATGAATATTAATATATAGATACTTATAATAATGTAAAATGATGAATATTTATATTTCAAGTACAAAACTGACATCACTAAAATGTATATATACAAAATGTATATGTATGAACAATAATAACTAATGAATAATAAATTACTACGCTACTACCTATGAGGATACTGTCATCCAAAATTCCAATAGATACACTGTCTGTAATCATCTTATGCTAGGGCAAGAAAAGGTTTGATGCTAATAAAATCATTTAAGCCCGGTATTCTTGTAGAATCAGTTAAGATTTGCCATTTACTCTCATATTGTGCTAGTTTCATTTTCCAATTTCCTCCATATGGTGCGCAAGTCACTTGATCAATTATTGAAAATACAAAACTCTGCTCTCCGCCCTTTTCTAAAATGTGTCTATATAATGCATTTTTAGTATCACATTTACGTATTTTATATAGATGTTCGTATATGCGCTTTTTTAGCTGTCTTTCTGTCTTCCCTATGTAATGTGCATTGCATTTTATGCATATAGCAATATAGACCACCTGCTTCGTATTACAATTTCCTGTTCTACATTTGATAGTAGTATGACACATATCATCCAACTTAATAACCTTCGCAGGATTTATGTGTTTACATTGTTGGCATCTTCCACATTTAGATGTACCTTTAAATGTGTCACTTACTTGCTTATTGCAACTAGCTCTTTCCAATAAATTCTTCATATTGGGGGCTGTCTTATATACACATTTTGGTTTTGCTCCTAGTATTTGTTCTACATCCATCATTGTTAACGTCTTCCAATATCTTTCTAAAATTTCTCTTATAATATATGTACTAGGAGTATATGTAAGTATGCATACCCTTCCATTAAAATCTTTTTCTGAACATATCTGTTTATCCATTTTATAACATCCCAGTAAGGGTTTATATTTGATTCCCCATTCCTTTTGTACATAGCTAATGACATCCGAGACCATCTTTTCAGGATAGGCTCTACACATAAACAAATCTTTGATGACATTAAGTTCATTCTCCAAAATATGCTTGTTGGATGACATTCTCGCTGCACGTATGCATTGCCCTTTGATCACATTTTTAAATATGTATGGGGGGTGGTTGCTACTGTAATGAACATAATCATTCGAGAATTTAGGTTTTCTATAAATTCTTGATGTAAAACCTTGCCCATCATGGCTCAATAATACATCCAAATTTGAAATTTCCTTGAAGTTATAATCATATGTAAATTTTAAAAAATCTACAGTATTATTCAAAATTTCCATAAATTTATGTAGTCTATCCACCGATGCATTCCACAATATAAAAATGTCATCCAAATATCTGACATAATATGCAATATCTTGAAAAAATTCGCTCTTGAACACATATTCGGACTCCCAATCCACCATCACCAAGTTCGTGAAAATGGGAGCATAAGCTGCTCCCATAGCCACTCCCTTGGTCTGTCTGAAATACTCCCCTTGGAATAAAATGTAATTGTAGTCGAGAACTAGTGACATCATATCACATATTAAACAAATTTTATCCCATGAAAAATCTGTATACTTTTTCAGACTCCTCTCAAAACATTCTAAGCCCGCCTCTTTCGGAATGCTGGAAAATAAATCAATAACATCAGCAGTGAGATATATCAAATTTGGACTCCATTTGTCATCAGTAATTTCACCCAAAAACCTCCATGAGTCCTTCATTATATGTGGAATGTTATCGTAAACTTTCTTAAGCCATCTATCAATCAATTTACCAATATTGAAAGTTTTAGACCGAGATCCTGACACAATAGGTCGAAAAGGTGGATGTTCGATTGATTTATGTACTTTAGGTATACCAACCATCTTCGCCAACACCGGGTAGTCTATTTTCAAAAAAGAGTATGTATCATTCGATATTCTATTGTCAATAAGATATTCTTCAATTATTAAATCAATACGCTTATGTCCTATATTAATTTGGTTCAGGGAAATGTTTTCGTAATTCCCTGAATCATATAATAGGTTATGTATATCCTGATAATATTCATCGGTATAAAAAATTACAGCCCCACCTCCTTTATCGGGTTTCATTACCCTTATTTCTCTATTACACAAGATATCAGATAAACTTTTTCTTTCCATCAATGTAAGATTATCTTGTATATTATTCCCATAAGTTTTCATCTTGTTATATGTCCAATATATATCATTACAAACTAATTGTTCAAAATTATGTACATGTGGATTAGAATTAGGTATATAGGTGCTTTTTTTTAGTAAGATCAGTGCCAGCTATCCCCTTTCTCCCTATATCATTTTCCTTATTCTTGTCAAATTGTAAAGCTAAATTAAGCTTTCTACAGTACATTTTGATTTCCTTAATATTATCCACCAAATTCCATCCAACCATGGGTATAAACTTCATACCTTTACTTAAAAGTTTGGCACATGTAGTATCAATCTCAATTTCTGTATAGTTAAACACCTTAAAACCTTCATATAGAATAATTGTCGGTCTTTCTAAACCTATGTTATCACAAACTCCACTCAGGCAGTTCCTATCTATCTTTGCTTTATTACTTGAGTGTTTGCCTTCCACAGACTTGACAACTATGCTGACCGAAGGGCTGCATAGTTGTGCCTTTGCAGACAAATTTACGTCCTGTACCATTGTTTCTGTACATTTCGTGCTGGGTAAAATCTCCCTCCCTGAAAATTTTCGTCCCTAAAAGAATTCTTAGATTGTTTCCTCTTTGACTGATACTTCTTATGTACTTCCGGGGCCCTGTAACTCGGCCAAACGTATGCCCTATCATTCTTATATGCCTCTAGGTCACGTGTCATTTTCCTGTTTTTCCTTTCCACTATAGTATGCACATTATTATCTGCATTAGTATATTGTTTCATGTACAGCTCTTTCCAATACTCATAATCCTTATGTTTAATAATAGTACTATTCATATGTTCCAATTCATCTGCCAGTTTAATTAATTTTTCATCCTGGTATCGTATTAATAAATTTATAAAAGCATATCCAAAACCATCGAATAATTCATTAAAATCCTTGACTACATCAGTTGTATAAGTAATACCTAATGGTAGCTTGAAAAACCTTAGGCCTTTCGGTACTATTTTTAGCTTAAGACATTTGGATAAATAATTACAATCAATTTTTGTATTCTTAAATGCAACTAGTTTTTTACCAAAGTCAAAAATTAATTCCTTCAGTGATGTGTATGTACATTCTGTATTTGAACCTTTATCCTTAGCATTTCCCACATCCACCTCAAAGAAATCCTGACTATCACCTAAAAACTGTTCAATCATACATACTTCATTAAACATTTTTCCATTACATTTCTTTCTAGTTGCATTAAAATCTTGGTCAACTAGTTTACCACTATAATGACTTTTACAAGGGCTAGAAACCACTTGTACTATAGTATGTGCAACAGTACCTTTTTTGTCCAAAATATTCTTAGACTTGTTATTAGCATATTTCTTCACAGGAAAAGTTTCTTTAGGACGAGCTCCTGCATATTGTTTGTCTGCTCGTACCTTACAAAAACTGAAATCAAACGTGAAATCCTGTTCCATGGTATTACCAGGGCGTTCGCTAAGTAGCTGCTCATCTTCCTGTTGAAATAAATCCAGTCCCGTAATGCTATCCACTTTACGCCCCTCAGGTATATTTATATTAATGTTAGTATCAAAGTTGTTGTCAAAGACACCGTCCGTGTCTCGTAAAACTCCTGGAAACCCACAGTCTGGTGTGCAAACGTTACCACATACGTGTGGTTTGAAAACGGGACTGCGCGCCTGCGCATTCGCTCCCTTGCGTACACTGATGACATCAGCTTCTTCCTCTGAGCGTACAGGAAAGTTTTGATTGATAGATGGCTTAAGAAAGTTTACGATAACATTCCACATATAATGAAGGAATCATGGAGGTTTTTGGGTGAAATTACTGATGACAAATGGAGTCCAAATTTGATATATCTCACTGTTGATGTTATTGATTTATTTTCCAGCATTCCGAAAGAGGCGGGCTTAGAATGTTTTGAGAGGAGTCTGAAAAAGTATACAGATTTTTCATGGGATAACATTTGTTTAATATGTGATATGATGTCACTAGTTCCCGACTACAATTACATTTACCTGGACGATATGTTTCTTTTATGGACAGGCAATAGTCAAGAATTAGAAGAGTTTATAAATTACATCAATGGTACTACTAATTATTTAAAATTTATTCACCAATTTGATAGACAAGGAATAAACTATCTAGATGTATATGTCTATAATGATGGAAAGACATTTCAGTCCAGGATACATAGAAAAGAGACTTATAGCAATGGTTATTTGCATTACACTAGTGCCCATACATACAAAGTCAAGTACAATATAGTGAAAGGACAGTTAATAAGGGCAGCGAGGATGACATCAGAGAGGGGTACTATGCTTAAAGAGGTTAGTTTTATGGTAGCCATGTTCAGAGAAAAGGGATACCCTGACAAGATGTTGGATGATTTAACAGCATATGTAACCCAGGAATGGGGTAGAAAATTTCCCCCACTATTAGGCATAGGTATTCAAAAGAACAATCCACACAACAATACAGAGGGTGAATATTATAATAGGGCCTGTATTGTGAAGTATGGACATTATACACAGCAGGTTAAGCAAATTATTACCAAACACTGGCACATTTTGACAAGCAATTCAGTGATTAAGGACAAAATCCCCCCTGTACCCAATTTTGTGTATAAGACAGGTAATAGCCTCAAAGGCTTATAGAAATAAGGCAGAGTGCTATACAAGACACAAAGACCTTCAAAGGGGTACTACAAGTGTGGGAGCTGTAGTTATTGTAAGTATATATCTGAGAAAGCATAGTATTAAAGGACAGAAATAGAACTAAGGTTCATTTTAAACATGGTAATTGTTTAACTAGACATGTAGTATATCTAGCTATTTGTGACACATGTCAAAGTTATTATGTTGGAATGACGGACCGGTTTCTTAAAAATAGAATTTATGACCACACCTATTGCATTAAGAGAAACGATACCAATAACGCATTGTCCCGTCACATACTCAATAGCGAGACATGCACGGGTTTTAAATTTGGTATTTTGAATGTGGTCAGTATAAATCCTAGAGGAGGTAATACAAAGGCCATTGTGGGAGAAAAAGAAATCAAGTGGCAGCTGCGGCTTGAGGCTGCCACACCACCTGGCCTAAATGAAGTAATTCCTACCAAACCCTTAGTGAGGGTATAATCTTGATTTTGTGGAAAAATTGAGGCAAATAAAAAATGTTAGATATTATACAAGATAAGCTATCACTATGTATGTAACAACAGTTATTGTGTTGATTGATTCTTTTTGTACTGCATTTTTATCAAATTATTTATCAAATTTTGTATTTTTTTAGTATAACATATATATTTTAGTTATATATTTTTTAATTCATAACAGCAGTATTTGCACATACAGTAATAATATGATTCATTTGTGAATACTGATGTGTTTCCAAGTTATATTTTAACAACAGCACATTATGCAGTAAGTTTGCAATAGAGTTAAAGGACAAGATGGTTAATCAAGTTTGAGATGGATATTTACTGCATAAGTGATGCATAGGGTTAAATGTATGTAATTGGGTAATTGTTTTTAGAAAAAGGCGGGAAATTAAGGTATTTAAAGTGTATTCAAACAGTTTGTCTGATGTTCTGAAGAAATCTAGATTCACTAGATGAAAGCGCTCAACTAATAGTGTCATCGTTGGTGCATGGTTTTTTAATAAAAGAAACTAACTGCAGTACTATCGTGGTTCCTGACTCGTTGAGCTGTGTTGGGCTTACAAGTTGTGAGTTGTGTTGTGGACTTCAGGAACTTTTGTGTGAGTTTCGTTGACCAATGGATTCACTGCAGGATGTATCGGGTTTAGGAGCTTCCATTACCCGTGAAGAAGTGGATAAACTGCACTCCGAGATGGCTATAATCAAGGGAGAACTAACTCGCCTAATCGAATTATTCACACCCAAACCGGGCTCTTTAATAACTCAAAACCCGCCTACAACAACGGATGTACCAGCACTGTCTCGTTCCTCTATTGGCCAAGCGAGTGAGGAGGATATCCCGAATGGGCAAAGGAGGAGTTCGTCACCATTTCTGCTCACCTGCACGCCGAGGAAAGATACGCGTACTCAAGTAAACAACAATTCAGCTTCTTTTAACTTTATTCCGGCTTCCCGAAATAATGAGGAGGATATCTACCTTATTTCAGGGGCTAAACCGAAAAGGCAACCGCCGGAAAAGACATATGGTGCAAAAATTAAATCCAGCGCCCACATTAATTCCAAAACTTCAGGTACTGTTCATTACAAGCCCGCTAAGGGCCCCTATGACAACTTATCGCATTACAATGTAGAAAAATTGTTACTAATGCCATTTGACTTTGACAATAGCAATAATGCGAACATTAAGGGGCAAGTGACTCATGATTATTACAACTCTTTAAAGCAAATGATATTTGGTTTTGGGAATAAGTTGACCAAAATAAAAGCATTGCAAGTTAAAAATATGTATTCTGGCGATGCTTGAATTGCCATGTAGTCCCTATGGGACTCCGTTTCTTCAAAAGACCTATGGGTATAGAGATGAATGCTTCTAATGTAAAAAAATGCAATGACATGTTTAATGCTTTTGGGGAACAGTTTATGCAGTTTATTATAGATAACAATGATGAAAAATTGACTGTTTTAATTTCTGAAGTAGAAAACATGGATAATGCAATACGAGATGACAAGCTATTTCCACAATGGGAAAAGTTATTTTATAAACAGTATGATTATGCGGAAAATGCAAGTAAGAGTATGTTTACTAAAAATGCAAAAGCTAGAGCGTGATATGCAGCAATATGAACAAGGGGTAGCATATAGGTGGAACAACAAGGATAGAGTGAGACCGAGGGAAACATACAAGGGAGATAGTAGAGATATATACCTCAGAAAGATGTACCACAATATTGCAATGAAGAGGTTTTTTTAGAAGACGAAGAGCAAAACAAGTGGTATACAGTACATCGGAAGGGGAGGGGGGTCCCCAGGTGGAACAAGCACAGATAACACAGATTTTAGACAATGCCATTGTACACAATAACACAGCCCCAAGTGACTATGTATACAAGGACAATATAGACAATATAGACAATGGACTAGGTCCCCATATTACAATTGATGAGGGAGATGTCAAGATTTATAATTATAGCACCTATGAAGTACCACCAGAACTGGCGCAAGTATTCTCAAAAGGCATGAAGTTCATACCTGACAAATCACTGGATTTGGTGGATGTTTTGGTTGAAGTAAAGTTATTCCTAAGAAAAATAAATCTAGGGATATTTTTCCAGAATAGGCCTCAACATGCATACTTAAGTTCCGATTTAAGGAAAAAAAGTTCCTTTACACCACCTATGGTGAAAACATTGGAAACATTGGAGAAAGTGATCCAGGATGACATGTACAAGTTATATAAGAAATGTAAATATCGGAAAAAGGACCAGATTATGGTTAATAAAATACATTCATTGATTGACTCCATCTGTTCGGAAAATGTCAGGATTATGGTTGCAGACAAGGGTGGGGGTATAGTATTGTATGACCAAGAAAATATAGCAACAAGATATTGAAATACTTAATGATCCAACTCAGTACGAGGTATCTTCATTAAATCAGGTCAATATCGCCCATAATAGAATAGACTCTTATTTGGAGGGATTTTTATTGGACAATAGAGTTGACGAAGAGCTTTATAAGTTTTTGAAGGTTGAGTACCCCATCCTGGCAACTATAAGAGGCATTCCAAAGGTACATAAAGATCTGATTGATCCACCCTTCAGACCTATAATATCAGGGAGTGCGAGTAAGACATTCCCATATGGTAAAGTAGTGGACAAAAGATTGAAACATATGTACAAATGTATACCGATATAATGAAGGATTCCTGGGAATTCCTGGGAATATTCAAACAGGAATTGTGGTCACCTAATATCATATTTGTCACTGTAGATGTTAAAGAACTGTTCTCCTGTATTCCTAAGAACGAAGGAATAGACAGCTTTATGCAGAGCCTTAACAAATTTAGTGGGTTACAACAAGAAGAGATTGCCCTACTGTCCTCATTTATGGAAATAGTACTTGACCATAATTATATCTTTTGAAGGAGAATATTATAAACAAATCTCAGGTGTGGCAATGGGGCAGCGTGTGCCCCATGTATGCCAACATGGTTCTCCTAGATTGGGAAACAACTTACATTTTAAATACAAGTTGGATGAGCAAAATTAAAACTTATGTAAGATACCTGGACGATATGTTTCTTTTATGGACAGGCAATAGTCAAGAATTAGAAGAGTTTATAAATTACATCAATGGTACTACTAATTATTTAAAATTTATTCACCAATTTGATAGACAAGGAATAAACTATCTAGATGTATATGTTTATAATGATGGAAAGACATTTCAGTCCAGGATACATAGAAAAGAGACTTATAGCAATGGTTATTTGCATTACACTAGTGCCCATACATACAAAGTCAAGTACAATATAGTGAAAGGACAGTTAATAAGGGCAGCGAGGATGACATCAGATAGGGGTACTATGCTTAAAGAGGTTAGTTTTATGGTAGCCATGTTCAGAGAAAAGGGATACCCTGACAAGATGTTGGATGATTTAACAGCATATGTAACCCAGGAATGGGGTAGAAAATTTCCCCCACTATTAGGCATCGGTATTCAAAAGAACAATCCACACAACAATACAGAGGGTGAATATTATAATAGGGCCTGTATTGTGAAGTATGGACATTATACACAGCAGGTTAAGCAAATTATTACCAAACACTGGCACATTTTGACAAGCGATTCAGTGATTAAGGACAAAATCCCCCCTGTACCCAATTTTGTGTATAAGACAGGTAATAGCCTCAAAAGGCTTATAGAAATAAGGCAGAGTGCTATACAAGACACAAAGACCTTCAAAAGGGGTACTACGAAGTGTGGGAGCTGTAGTTATTGTAAGTATATATCTGAGAAAAGCATAGTATTAAAGGACAGAAATAGAACTAAGGTTCATTTTAAACATGGTAATTGTTTAACTAGACATGTAGTATATCTAGCTATTTGTGACACATGTCAAAGTTATTATGTTGGAATGACGGACGGTTTCTTAAAAATAGAATTTATGACCACACCTATTGCATTAAGAGAAACGATACCAATAGCATTGTCCCGTCACATACTCAATAGCGAGACATGCACGGGTTTTAAATTTGGTATTTTGGATGTGGTCAGTATAAATCCTAGAGGAGGTAATACAAAGGCCATTGTGGGAGAAAAAGAAATCAAGTGGCAGCTGCGGCTTGAGGCTGCCACACCACCTGGCCTAAATGAAGTAATTCCTACTAAACCCTTAGTGAGGGTATAATCTTGATTTTGTGGAAAAATTGAGGCAAATAAAAAATGTTAGATATTATACAAGATAAGCTATCACTATGTATGTAACAACAGTTATTGTGTTGGTTGATTCTTTTTGTACTGCATTTTTATCAAATTATTTATCAAATTTTGTATTTTTTTAGTATAACATATATATTTTAGTTATATATTTTTTAATTCATAACAGCAGTATTTGCACATACAGTAATAATATGATTCATTTGTGAATACTGATGTGTTTCCAAGTTATATTTTAACAACAGCACATTATGCAGTAAGTTTGCAATAGAGTTAAAGGACAAGATGGTTAATCAAGTTTGAGATGGATATTTTACTGCATAAGTGATGCATAGGGTTAAATGTATGTAATTGGGTAATTGTTTTTAGAAAAAGGCGGGAAATTAAGGTATTTAAAGTGTATTCAAACAGTTTGTCTGATGTTCTGAAGAAATCTAGATTCACTAGATGAAAGCGCTCAACTAATAGTGTCATCGTTGGTGCATGGTTTTTTAATAAAAGAAACTAACTGCAGTACTATCGTGGTTCCTGACTCGTTGAGCTGTGTTGGGCTTACAAGTTGTGAGTTGTGTACAATTACATTTTATTCCAAGGGGAGTATTTCAGACAGACCAAGGGAGTGGCTATGGGAGCAGCTTGTGCTCCCATTTTCGCGAACTTGGTGATGGTGGATTGGGAGTCCGAATATGTGTTCAAGAGCGAATTTTTTCAAGATATTGTATATTATGTCAGATATTTGGATGACATTTTTATATTGTGGAATGCATCGGTGGATAGACTACATAAATTTATGGAATTTTTGAATAATACTGTAGACTTTTTAAAATTTACATATGATTATAGCTTCAAGGAAATTTCATATTTGGATGTATTATTGAGCCATGATGGGCAAGGTTTTACATCAAGAATTTATAGAAAACCTACATTCTCGAATGATTATGTTCATTACAGTAGCAACCACCCCCCATACGTATTTAAAAATGTGATCAAAGGGCAATGCATACGTGCAGCGAGAATGTCATCCAACAAGCATATTTTGGAGAATGAACTTAATGTCATCAAAGATTTGTTTATGTGTAGAGCCTATCCTGAAAAGATGGTCTCGGATGTCATTAGCTGTGTACAAAAGGAATGGGGAATTAAATATAAACCCTTACTGGGATGTTATAAAATGGATAAACAGATATGTTCAGAAAAAGATTTTAATGGAAGGGTATGCATACTTACATATACTCCTAGTACATATGTTATAAGAGAAATTTTAGAAAGATATTGGAAGACGTTAACAATAATGGATGTAGAACAAATACTAGGAGCAAAACCAAAATGTGTATATAAGACAGCCCCCAATATGAAGAATTTATTGGAAAGAGCTAGTTGCAATAAGCAAGTAAGTGACACATTTAAAGGTACATCTAAATGTGGAAGATGCCAACAATGTAAACACATAAATCCTGCGAAGGTTATTAAGTTGAATGATATTTGTCATACTACTATCAAATGTAGAACAGGAAATTGTAATACGAAGCAGGTGGTCTATATTGCTATATGCATAAAATGCAATGCACATTACATAGGGAAGACAGAAAGACAGCTAAAAAAGCGCATATACGAACATCTATATAAAATACGTAAATGTGATACTAAAAATGCATTATATAGACACATTTTAGAAAAGGGCGGAGACCACAGTTTTGTATTTTCAATAATTGATCAAGTGACTTGCGTACCATATGGAGGAAATTGGAAAATGAAACTAGCACAATATGAGAGTAAATGACAAATCTTAACTGATTCTACAAGAATACCGGGCTTAAATGATTTTATTAGCATCAAACCTTTTCTTGCCCTAGCATAAGATGATTACAGACAGTGTATCTATTGGAATTTTGGATGACAGTATCCTCATAGGTAGTAGCGTAGTAATTTATTATTCATTAGTTATTATTGTTCATACATATACATTTTGTATATATACATTTTAGTGATGTCAGTTTTGTACTTGAAATAGAAATATTCATCATTTTACATTATTATAAGTATCTATATATTAATATTCATATGTGTACATTTTAGAATGTTTTTATATGCAACTTTTAGTGTAAGGTATTTACTTGGTAGTATTTCATTTCTTAAAACACATGGGGAAAGGTTTACATCATATGAGAATTTTATGAAATGTTTCTTTAATTTTTTTGGCGGATTTTTCAAAACAATTATATCATTAAGTAATTAGGAGAAGAGTATATAAATGAAATTGTTACTATTTTTAAATGTTCTGATGAAGACTGTTGTACAGTTGAAAGCGCTTAACTAGGAGTTGTTGCTGTGTTTGGATTTGAATAAACCTTTTATACATCCTTGTCGTACGAGCAGTAATTCATGTTCAGTCCATCTGATCTTGTAATAGTAATGACTAGTCAGTCAGGGGTTTAAATCCCTGTACTGGTAGGTGTGTGACAGACAATGCTTAGGTTTTAGTCTCCAAGCCATTCTCTGATGTACTTTGCCTCTGTCTGTCCCTCCCACACACTCTCTGGTGGATGTGAAGTTGTACACCAGCTCAACAGCAGCTTGTGTTTTGTAAGTGATGGTCATGATCAGGTGATGGCCTCTGCACCTACTTCAGTCTTCCCCTAGCTGATTGCATGTGGAACAGCTGTGATGATTTTCCCACAGCCAATCGCATGGAAACACAGCACAATATCTAGGAATATCATGTTAGTGTTTGCCCATGAGAGTCACTATGAGTGGAACCTGGATCTGGTGTTTGGTAAACGGCATCACAGATGATATCTGAATATTCCTCAAACAACATACATAGTGGAAAATATCGTAAAGATAGGAGGGTGATGTGCCAGACATGACTACAGCATGTATGTGTAGCTATGCTTCATTGAGACTACTGCCAGTTTAACAAGTTGTGTGTGATAATGGCTATTCTGCATGTTTTAAAACTGACAAGACAGCACTCCATTTGTGAGGGGACCCCCATCTGTAGGGCCATCTGTGGACTGGTCAGTGTGTGGAACCATTTGTTTCCTGTGTTACTCACTGAACACACATCTGTGAACTGCAGAAGTATAGTGTGAGGATTGCAGTCAGTACATGGTGATAGTGATGAGAGTTACTGCCATCACATCCCTGAGTGGACATATGTCACATGAAACAGTGGTATGACAGTCACTGTATGAGGTTCTCACAGTGGCATGCCAATAATGGGCCACTGTTCATAGCTGAAGGCACAAGTCTTCAACACTTTGTACAGATGTCATGCAGTATATATGCATGTGTTGTGCTCCCTCTGCAAATCTATGCAATCTGTTGTGTTGGGTTGATGGTCTTATCTATGCATGCTGTTATAAGTAATCCTGAATGCTGTTGACTATTACTAAGCCATATCTGTGCTAAAACTGCAACACCATAGGCTGTATGGGTTTGGAGGTCCTGGCAGAACCTCCTGTCCACTTCAGCTGGCCATGGCACTGGTCACCAGCACATCTGGGGCCCAGCCTTGGACCTCCACCTCTGTTGGCTCTGCACCACTTTCTTGTGGAACCGCCACTGAGGATGGGGCTTGTCCCCCCTGGGAGCAGATCCAGACAGGAACTTGTCCGCTGTCGTACAGTCCCGGATGTGGTGCATAGGGGGCTCAATAAAAGGTTTTGAGGCCAGATACACCAGCTTGAGGGCAAAGTGTCACATTTAGAGGGTGAGCCTGCCCCTCCTAGACAGCCCCCCAGCAGAGCCACCTTTGCGGCTGTTTTGGTGCAGTGGTGGCTGCCCATGGCTGAGGACCTCCGTCCCACTGTTTCCATCTGGGGGCTCATGGGCATGTGACTGCCAAACACCCCTCCCCATCCAAGGTGTATCCCCCACATGTGTCATATACCGACCCTGTATGCTGTCTTGTCTGTCATCCTACCCAACCTATCCTCCACGAGCATACCTACTCTCCTTCCCCCACATCCCACTCTCACCCTACTGAAACAAAAGGCCAATCTGCTCCTAGAACAACATTTGCCCCATACATAGCTGTCCATTTCACATGTGTCCACTGGACACATGTAATATTTTTAATTTGCATCACAACATACTCCAGTTGTCCTCACCCCTGTCTCTCGGGCACACGATCCTGGTATGCACATGACTCCTAATGTTTCCAGGTACAGATGATGCAAACGACCCCAGTGTAGACATGACACTACTGGTCCCTCTATGGTTACCACATTTACCTTTTTCATCATGATGATGTCGCACACAGCACCTTGCAAGAGTACTGTTCCCACATAATGACAGGACAGGAACTGTTGTGTTATTGAAAATAAAATCCACAGTGATGTATTTGGCCAATGTACAAATGTTTGCATGTATTAATGACAGATGTCTGTCTGAGGGGAGTCTTGATATTACAAAGGACAACACCACTACATAATACAGGCACTTCTGGTGTTTTCCTTTTCATTCCTTTTTAATGCTTTGTTGTCACATGGGATGTTCTTGATATATATATATATATATATATATATATATATATATATATATATATATATATATGTATGTATGTATCTATATCTGGACATACACACACATACATCTACATGATGGAATACTTTCCTATACTGTTGAATGACTGTGCTGGATGATATATTTGTGATAACATCTAATGTCTGTATATCTGCCATGGCTTAGTGGTAAATAACATTGGCTGTGGGATGCAGGGTCTGGGTTTCAAGCCTTGCAGAGGCTGTTTATTTTGTTACTGGGCAGAACAAGGCCGTTGGATACAGAGTGATTAAAGCAGTTGTGAGCGGGTGTGCATGAGTTTGCGTGGAGCTAAGCAATGCTAACCTCCAGTTACAGTTTCTTACACTCAGTTAGCCTCTACATTGCTTCACCAGTGTGAAACTTGCATACCGGTGGCCAAACAGGCTTATACCCGCTTGATCCCGCACTTGCAAATGCACTGCATTTGGTGTTTGCATCTGACAATCACACCCCTGGGTGGGAGTGAGGACTACGATATTACCTTGTGATGCCTATTACATGGGATTACATGCCTACAGTATCGGGAATGGCTGCCCATTAGGCAAAAGTATGCTGTTCAAATGTAGAGAATCCACGGCCTGTCCAGAGTTTGATTCATATTATTGGTGTTTTCCTCTTACAATCTGCAGCTGTCTGGCTAATACATGGGAAATGACACTTTTCAATACAAACAAGTAATTGGGTTTTGGAACCCACATCCTCCAGCCGAGTCATGCTACTGTATACCTATTACTCTATCATCTTTCTAAGGTTGTAAGTGGAATGTGTGCTTTCTGTCCCTATCAGACCTCTCAAACGATTGGGGTCAAATATCAACTGAATCAGGGACATGTCATGACTACATCAGGGACACATTTAAAATATTAGTGCTATTAACCTGACACATTGACAGACTCAGATCATATGAATTAATACACATTTTCAGAGGTAAATGATGTTTATAACTGTTAATTGTTGTCATTATTCATTACATGTAATTCACCCACCTTTCCTCCAAAAGTCACTAGTTTTAGAAGGGATTAAGTGGGACAGAGTTAGAATATGAGTCAAAATCAGGGACATTCCTGGAAATCAGGGACAGTTGAGAGGTATGGTCCCTATTTGTTCCCCCAATGGTTTATGTCCTGTCCAGTGGATTTGCTCTTAGGGGTTGAGAGGTATGGGCATAAGCTATGCCCATTTTGGAATATTACTTACATCACTGGGGCAGTCCTAATATGACTGCTCCAGCCAACACCTGCACGCCTAGGCCCATAATTGCATACTCATAGTTCCCCCACCTGCCCTTCCTCTACAGCATTCATCCTTACTGTGGGTACAGGTGGGGTATAAACACACCATTACACACTGCCCCCTCTCCACGTATCGGGACACATGTCGTACGTTGTGTCGACCCATGGGTTATCAGGCTTGCACAACTTACTGGTCCGTGGACGTCTACAGCCTAGTTTGATGAATCATTACAGGGACTGACTCCAATGATCAGTAATTTTTGGGTGTCCCACAAGGGACATTGATGTCTTTGTTTCAGGATTAGACCTGGCAGGCCTCTCCCACTGGTAGTATCCTGCTGGTGGTCTGGGAAGCAGTGCTCTGTTTACTTTTATTGTGTGTCTGTATGTCTCACTGGTCTAGCTGGGAGGGGGTTAATGCTATCTGTTAAACATTTGTTTATTGGGCTCCTCACCCACATATGCACGGCCTGTGAACATATGCAATTTGTAACTGCTGTATCATATCCTAGCTATATACATGTGTGTATATATATATATATATATATATATATATATATATATATATATATATATATACATTACTATATACAGATATAGCTGTATATGTATGCATACATGTACATATTTATCTCTCTCTCTCTCTCTCTCTCTCTCTCTCTAGATATATATATATATATATATATATATATATATATATATATATATATATATATATATATATATATATATATATATAAAACAACATATGGGTCTATGGGTGTCTGCATATGTATATATCTATATGTGGGTATGTATATGTATTCTGTCTCTGTATGTATGCATTTGTACTACAGGGAGGGAGAGGGTTATCTCTATGTCACTATGGGTAGATATACACACACATACCTCTACATATATACATCTACATCTCATAGTGGGTGTGGCTGCTCATTGGGCGTTGCCTCTGCCCAATGAACACAATTGCTTACATCCCTGGGGCTGTCCATATAGGCCCACATCAGTCAACACCTGCACACCTAGACCCATAGTTACCCCACCCGCACCTCCTCTACAGCACCCATCCTTATCCTGGGTCCTGGTCAGTTCTGAACACACCACTACACACTGCCCACTCTCCACTTCACGGGACCCATGTCATACAATTGTCTCGACCCATGGGTCATCAGGCTTTCCCACCTTTGTATTCCTGATGTGTACACACCCCAGCCAGCATGTTCGGCATATCACCTTCTTTTGGTCTTGTCAATTTTTGGGGTGTCCAGCAAGGGACGCTCCTGTCTGTGTTCTAAGATTAGATTTCACGGGTGCACTGTGTACCCCTCCCGGTTGTATCCTGCCTGTTGCCTTGGGAGCAGTGGACTATTTACATTGTTTGTGGGTTTGTGTGTATGTTTCCCGTGTCCGGCTAGGGGGTGTAGAAGGTCATGCTATGTGTTTCATGTTTCTTGCTCGGGCCCCTCACTTCCATTGGCATAGCCTGTGAACATGTGTCATTCTTGTGTGCTGTTTCCTATCATAGCTGTATATCTGTGTATATCTACGTCCGCACACACACACACACACACACACACACACACACACACACACAGACACACACACACACACACACACACACACACACACACACACACACACACACACACACACACACACACACACACACACATATATCTATATATATATCTATATATATATATATATATATATATATATATATATATATATATATATATATATATAGTTAGGTAGTTGTAAAAGAATTAGGGGCAGGGACCAAGAAATATGGTAGGTGTTCTTACTGTAGGTATATTATTGATAAAGAACAAATTATTTTGGAAAACAACATGAACAGTATAATAACCTTTGGGAAAGGTAACTGCCAGACTAGGGGCATTGTTTATTTAGTCATCTGTAGGGACTGCCCTAGTTTTTATATAGGCAAATATGAAAGGGCATTAGGTAAGCAAATATATAAACACACTTATAATATAAAAAAGAAAAATATGAGCAATGCACTTTACAGGCACCTACATGTTGAGACAACACATAAAGGGTTTAGGTTTGGAATTCTTGAACAAGTGGTAGCCGACCCTAGAGGAGGAGACTGGGAAAATTGTTTGTGTTGAAGGGAGACACATTGGCAAATTAAATTGAATGCAACCAGTTACCCAGGGCTCAATGAATACATTTCAATTAAGCCATATTTAATTAAAAAAACAAAAAAATTATAGTTACTCTTACATAGTGGTACTTTGTCATTGGAATGTGGAAATTTATATGAATTGCTGTTGGTGATTATATACATGATTGTACAATTTTGGATAACATTTTAATAATATATTTTGCTTGTTAAATCTTTTTATGATAATGAATGATGTACACACACACACACACACACACACACACACACACACACACACACACACACACACACACACACACACATATATATATATATATATATATATATATATATATTTATTTATTTTTTTATGCATTTAAGTGCCAGATGTATTGCCACAATTTTGTAAAGTCATATCTAGAGTAATACATGTGGGCAGAAATGGAATGACTCTTTAAGAGAATTTTGGCGCCTTTTTTAAGGAGAGAGTATTTATGCTGATTTTTCATTTGTTTTTATTTACTTGAAAAAGCCCAGCACTACAGCAAGGAAAGAGCACTTTTATTTATTGTAGAATAAATCATTTATAGCTCTTCAGTCTGTCCAGACCATTTTTTTATTTTTATTTTTGAAGT
Source organism: Protopterus annectens (assembly GCF_019279795.1). Taxonomy (NCBI): domain Eukaryota; kingdom Metazoa; phylum Chordata; order Ceratodontiformes; family Protopteridae; genus Protopterus; species Protopterus annectens. Next base: position 641,191,285 of record NC_056732.1, read on the forward strand.
TACCAGTTTTATGGTCTGTGTTTCCATGTTTTTATTATATATATATATATATATATATATATATATATATATATATATATTTATATATATATATATATATATATATATATATATGTGTGTGTATATATATATATATATATATATATATATATATATATATATATATATATATATATAAGTGTATACAGACACACACACACACACACACACACACACACACACACACACACACACACACATATATATATATATATATATATATACATACACACTTCTGTGTTTTAGCAGTTTTGTCCCTTCCCTCTTATGCACAACCTATTATTCTATCTACGTTCAAGGTTTGTAAGGGCACATTCATGTTATTTATGTCTGCAAATGGAATTAATGTGTTACAGAGAATGTATTTCTACATATAAATGTCTGCATGTGTGTATGCATATATACTTATAATGAACTCACTGACCTTCACGAGTTGGTCCAATTAGAACAAGCCCATCCAACCATGGCACGCCAGGATCCATAATTTCATACCCATAGTTCCTCCACCCCATCAAAGTTCAACATACACGCATACCATCCATTGTCCAGTTGCTATCGTAGCCATGACACACCTCCACACATTGCCCTCTTCTGAGCGTTAGGGGCCCTACACGTATGTTGTCCCAACCCATGTATTCTCAGGCTCTCCCACCATTTAGTCCTTGAACATACCTGCCCTTGCTTACATTCTATCAATTTTTGGGTAGTGCCACCAGGGACTACCCTCTGATTGTAAAGTAGACTTAGCAGATCAATAGTGTTACTCCCACTGTTAATATCCTGCCTGTGGTGTGAATAGCAGTGCTTTGCTCACTCCTGCCCAGCTTGATATGACATATGCTGACAGCGCTATATAATACTGGGGTTGCTGTTGATTCCCTTCTCATTCCTTTTGTATGCTTTATTGTTGCATTGTTCATTTTTCATATATATATATATATATATATATATATATATATATTATATCTGTACATACTTATATACATTTCCTATGCTGGGCACTGCTTAGACCCATGCAAGTGCACTCAGACTTGCTTAATGGTACTTAAATATGTTTACTGCTGCTTATTTGTGCTTACACCTGCTTACTAGTGCCTTATTCATTATGACAGTGCCACTTTGATTGAATGAAATTTAGTTAAACATCTCATGCGATACTCTTATGTTGTTTTTTCAGCAAAACGACAGTCATTCCACATAGAAAATGATATGTGCTATTGTTGGGCTTGACCCGTGAATGCCAATTTGTTAGGCGGATGCTCTAAACACTACACTATTGACGTTTACATTGATTCCTCATGTTTTTCTCTATTTGAATAATTCTGATGTGTAAGCTACACTTGGCAGAGGGCAGCGATGGGCAGACACTCTGCAGTTTACTTACACCTTCGATATTGCAGCAATTCAAATGTATAATAGGGACACAGGGAATCTAATTGTGAAAGTTCTAGGTACGGGGCTCAACATTCCACTACATGCTTGTGTGTTTACTACTTTGATTTTATTTCACTGTTCGTGGACACTCTTGTTTGCTTAGCATACATTTTGGTATCCACGGACACTGAATTACTGAATTACTATTAGAGGGGGGCTCTACTAGTAAGCATAGTAGGTTGTGAAAAACCGAATAAGGGAACATCTTTATGCCATTAGGATTATGTCACATACTAATGCCCTGGCTAAACATGTGATGAGCTGTGGAAATGAACATCAGTTTAGGTTTTAGTGATAGATGCCATCTCACCTAATGTAAGGGAAGGAGATCTTTGAAATGCTACAGAGAAGAAAGAAATGTGTTGGATTATGAGACTGAGGGCTGATAGAGGTAATGGCCTTAATGAGAGGGCCTCTCTGAAACCCATTCTTAAGTCTAGGAGAAAAACTTTTAAGAAGTAACATACTTGCATGCTTTTAATTGTAATACTATCTAGTTATAATTATTTTCTTTATTGTCTCTGTTGTTAAATGTATTTATTTTTTATATATTCTAGCATATTGTGTTCCACCAATCAGTTATTAAGCTGCTTTAACTAGTGATATGTACATCAAGTTTTATTGTAGAAATGTTTTAATATATTTAGTGTAATGTATTTATTTTTAATATATATTAGGTTGTATTGAAAAAGTTTTACGCAATAATGTGTATGCTAATAATTTGTCAGGTATTGCAGAATGATACAACTTTAAATTTCAATTGAATGAACTTAATGATTGGCTGACTTAAAGTATTTAAGCATTCGTAATGTTTTCTGCATGTATTTGGTTTGAAGAAGTGAAATGTGAGCGCTAACCTGTGCACAATTAAAGAAGTTTTATTTTATATATTCATACTGTGGATACTGGAGCTTATTTACAACCGTGGTTGTTTCTGCTGCCTAATCTCCTTTTATTGTTTCATTTTCACTCATTTTGGTGGTGAAACATTTACTCAGTGGGTAGTAGTGTTTTTTGTATTTATATACGTATCTATCTATCTATATATATATATATATATATATATATATATATATATACATGTATATATATATATATATATATAAAAGTCTTTCGGCTTTTCCCGGTTAGGGGTCGCCACAGTGGAACTCTGGTCCGCTAATGATTGGCAGTAGATTTTTATGTACTGGCTTGCCGGGCCTAATGCACAACCTTCAATGAAGGAACGCCCATTCACGCATGTCGCCACACAGAAGACGCTCTAACTGAGAATCGAATGGGCAACGTCTAACTGTGAGGCGATGATGCTACCGCAGCACCACCACCGCAGTTTTATATACATATATATATATATATATATATATATATATATATATATATATATATATATATATATATATATAGTCAGAGTGTATAGTAATAGTGAGTGTAATAGATTGTTCTTCAGGCCTGACAACTATATAAGGTTTTGTAAAGACTTCAGAAGTGAAATAGTGTACTCCACATTCCCCGGGCAGAGAAAGACAAACTGAAGAAGTGAGTGATGCTAAGTTTCTGTCTACAATAGTCCTAAACCAAAGCTATTACAGATTCTACTAACAATCCCAAAAGCTAAAGACAACACTTTCAACAACAGCTTTCAAACTTAAGTCAGCTAGGTACAGCTACCAGGTACATCAAGAAAGGAAGGTGATAATTTGATGGGCGGGGTGGTGGGTGGAAGATTGAAATGGACGGAGAGGGACAATAATGATCTAAAGTTATGGTAAGTACATTACTTTCACATCATGTCTTGCCTCATCAATCCATCTTGATGGCTAGAACAGAATCCCCAGCTAATTTCTTTCTGGGTTGCATCATGAAAAGGATACCCCTGAGAATTGTTGAACCTAAATCAGCCCTGGGCCTCCATCCAAAATCAAATTTATAGCATTTGCTAAAGGTGTGCGTTGTTGATAGAGTTATTGCAGCACAGATAACACATAAGGTAGAGTGGTTGAAATAGTCAAGAGAAGTTGAAACTGACCTTGTGGGATGAGCTTTAGTTTTTGATGGCAAGGGAATGTCCTTAGAAGAGCAAATAAAAGTGAAGTAATCTAACAGCCATCTAGGTAAAGGGACTTTGGAGAATTTGTCTCTTAGTTTGTTTTTTTCAAAATGCATATAATGAGTTGGCAATTTGTCCTTATAAATTGTGTTCTACAAAGATAGAACCTTAATTGATGATGCAAATCCAGGGTATAAACTTTGTACTTTCTTTTATTAGAATGATTGGGAAGAAGACTGGTAAATGAATAGATTGGTTTAAGACTGTCTCTGAGGCTGTGTTTGAGAATGAATGAAGGGCTTGGTCTGACGGAGACTCTATCTTTATGAAAAATAAGATATATGTGTTTAAAACAGTAGGGTGTGCAACTCAAAAATCTTTTTCTTTTTTTTTTTATTCACAATACATTTCTACAGGAAAGGTGGTTTAAGGAAGCAGAAAAGGCAGTCTCAAATGGGAGCTCTATAAGAGCTTGGAGTACTAATGTTAGATCACATAGTGGACTGCAGTCTTCAATGTATGGTCTTAGAAAAAAGTGCCCTTTAAGAAGGCCTTTCATATCACTAAAGAGGCTATGGAACTAAAAATAGTAGCTAACTTGACTTTGTAGAGCACCTAGCACATCTGTCAAAAAATGCTTGTTAAAACTGCAGAATGGAAGGAACCACTGCTGAGAAAGTGTCCAATCCTTGGCCTAATGCCCATATTTTTGATTTTTTCTTCTATACATCTTTCTAGTACATTTTTTTTTTTACAAGAAGCTGTCAAAATCTGAATTACTCTGGCAGGCAATGCAGAGTTACTGGCCATCACTGAACTGGGAAAGCATGCAATTAGGGTATATATGTTCAGATGAGGTTTGCCAGATGGGTAAGGAAAAAAAGGTTTGGTTACAGATCCAGTGGCCATGGTGTTCATGTCAGATGAGGCTAGAGTAATGGATATAATATTTACCTGGGCCAAATGGAAAGTGTGAATATGACTGCTGTCTTGCACATAGATTATTTCAGTAATAACATAGTCATTAATGGAAAAGTAGAGGTATACAAAAGTCCAAGAGGCCAAGGATGCCCACAGCATCCCTGAGGCATGTGGGTAAAGTAGCTGCAATGTTTAGTACAGTAGAGAGATGCAAAGAGATGCCAGCAAGGCTGGACCAAGTGGCTGGATATCTTGTTTCTCACTGTGAGATTGAGGGATCCCTCATGAAGCATGAAGATGCAGTGAATGAGCCTGTCCACTAGAAGACTGGCCAAACTAGCATAAGCATTTCTGTGTGAAAATGATTTACAGACATTGCTTATTGCCACACTGTCATTACCATCCAGTACAAGTGATAAGAATGGGTTCCTCCTTGCTTGCTAATGTACCACACCATTGAAGTATTGTCTGTGGATATGGAAATCAAACCCCAGAGAAAGAAATCCTGAAGTTCATACCATGATAGAATAACAACATTGTCTACAACACATTTATTTGAAGGTAACCATCTTGTTGTGACCATGTCCATTGAACTGTCCTCCCTTCAAAATGCCCAGTAATTCCAGAGAGGTACTGTGGATGGTAACTGTAGCCAGTGATAATTGAAGAAGAAAGGCTTGTTCCTCCTAAATAAGGGAGGATTGACTCCACCATTTCAGATTGTTTTGACAAACTGCAGATAACATCAGGATGAAGAAGTGGATGGGTAAATTGAGACTTGAACACTGAGTGTCCATGGAAAAGCTTTCATATTGTAACTGTCAGGGAGAACTAACATGGTGGAGGCAGCAAGGAAGCCAAGTGTGCATAGAATGACAGAAGCTGGAGGAGTGTTGTATCTGATGGCTCCTTGCACTTGTAGCCTGAGAGAGACTGGCCATGTTTCAAGGAGTGTTGCTATTTGCTTTGCTGATCTCAGGTGCATCACAGAGATTAGGTTTCTGTGAACATTTTCCATCAGAATCTGCAGTGTACTGCTCTGTAGGTGTGGCTTATCTTTTTCCAAGAGTAGCCTTGACAGGCCATTACAGCTGCAGTCCATCCTCCCATCCATGTAGCATGATGTGGGTGTGTCTCACAGTTGTATATCTCTATCCACACCGTTTAAGCAATGTCAGGGACATAACTTTACTGAGTAACTGTTGCCCATAGTATAACACCTATAACAGTGAAACTCAGGTGACATTACTGTTTTTTCTCATGGCTCAAACAAGTTTGCATATGAGATATATGTGAAAGCTATACAGCAGGATTTTTCTTTTATTGAAACTGATAACAGAAGACCTGCCATAATCTGGTGAATTGGGCTCTGGGTATTTACTGAAGAGTGTGTTTGCCACAATTATTAACAATCCTTCTGTTCAGCAATTTCCTTACCTTTGCAATACCCCTCTCAATGGATCTTACAATAATCCTTAGAGCTAGTGGGCAAGCTATAACTGCGTGTAGATAAATATAACAGCAGCTAACAGCAGCTATGCATAACAAACTGAACTTTTAATAGTAACAATTTACCTTTAACAAGCTGAGATGTAATTTACCTTAACTGTTGCAGGTTTCCAAGTTGTTGCTTTATGTCTTCTTCCATCGCATGATGGATCTCTGTGCTTTCCTTCACCCTGTTTATACTGTACAAATTCAGCTACCTGTGCACTGAGATTATGCAAATTAGGGATCAACTCATTATTGTTTCTGAATTGCTCAATTAGTGCACTGAGAAACTTGCTAAACATTGTGATTAGTTGAACTGTGTACATTATTGGGTACCTGAGATCAGCACTGCACGAGTGCTGCTCTCCCTACCATGCCTACTCCAGTTTGTCTGTCTCCATGGCAGATGGATTTTTGGCTGATTTACTTCCAATTGAACCAAAGGGGAGCATGCATGGAAGAATCTGGTGATGGACATTAATGTGATCATTGGCCATGACCATATGTATGCAATTATGCACCACAGTGTCAGTGCCACTTACATTACACATGCTGCTAAACAAAGATCTGTCTACCTGGCATGCAAAGGTAGGTCTAATTTTATGTTGTTTTTCACCAGATCAGGAATTGAATTATTTGTGTCAATGGAATAGATTTCATCTAAAGTTCTATTGGAAAGGGATAATCTCATATATCTTTCCATTCTTTCAGCTCTTCTAAGAGAGCAAGCATCTCCTTCACATATCTCGTTCACTCTCTACATGCCTACAGTCTGCTCATTTAAACACAAGGAATGTCCCCATTACTATTAGCTGTAATGCTTAGAAAAACTGCTGTTATAATTAACCATTTTCTGATGCCTCCTTGGTTCCCCAGATATGATGGCACCATTTAGTGTATTCCACATTGCTGCTTTTCTGTAACATATGGTTGTTATGTACAGTCATGACAACTTTACATCATCTGACTATACAGAGAGTTTCAGTTTTAATGTCTTGGCATTATATTATTCTTAGATGGCATATGAAGATGGGAAGTTTGGGACAGTATCTCTATTTCCTTATTAGTATCCATGTTAAACCTTCTACACTACTACTGTGAATGCATCCCACTCTATCTCTGATGTGTAGTGGTCCTGAAAACATATTAATGCATATGCATGCACTTTAGAGATTTTACTCTGGTCAGAGCAGATGTACTTCCATCTCATACGTAAGCCTATATTACGCTGTGCTGACCTTTTGGAATCTGGCCCACTTTTTATTCTGATCAAATAATAACCCTTCTCCTTACAGCACTGAGTAATATAAAGGGCTGTTCTAGATCTCATATTATTCAACCTATTGAAACAGAAAACACTCCATGCATACTCAGTGTTGCTAACTACAAAGAAAAAATGTGTGTACAATGCAGAAATAGAAAACACTCCATATTTGTTTCCACATTCTTATATTTCCATGGTGCTCAAACTGCCACATCTCTGTGTTTTGTGGAGATAGTTAATATCTCTTCTTAAAAGCAATGATACTATATTTACCTTTAGAAGATACTGTGCCATACTGTTGTTAACTAGACTCCTGTGTCTCACCAGTGTACTGAGTACCATCTGATAATGAGCACCATCTAATACTGTGTTCTATGTAATACTGACCATCATCTGATAATGAGTACTGATACTGTGTTCTATGTGATACTGACCATAATCTGATAATGGGTACGGATACTGTGTTCTATGTGATACTGACCATAATCTGATAATGAGTACTGATACTGTGTTCTATGTGATACTGACCATCATCTGATAATGGGTACGGATACTGTGTTCTATGTGATACTGACCATAATCTGATAATGAGTACTGATACTGTGTTCTATGTGATACTGACCATCATCTGATAATGTGTACTGATACTGTGTTCTATGTGATACTGACCATCATCTGTTAATGTGTACTGATACTGTGTTTTATGTGATACTGACCATCATCTGATAATGAGTACTGATACTGTGTTCTATGTGATACTGACCATCATCTGATAATGAGTACTGATACTGTGTTCTATGTGATACTGACCATCATCTGATAATGAGTACTGATACTGTGTTCTATGTGATACTGACCATCATCTGATAATGAGTACTGATATGGAGCACTATCCAGTAGTGAGTACCATCAACTACATGGTCTAATTTGTTACTGAGTACTACATGATAGTGATCTCCATCTGAAACCGAGCACTATCTAATACTAAGTATCATGTGATACAGTGCATCATCTGATATCATCTACCATCTAACACTAAGCATCATTTCATACTCAGTACTAGCTGACAAAAATATGTGATTGTACTTCTGAACTGTCATCTCAGCAACTGAGTTGTTCCTCACACTGTAGCTAGTTGTACAAGTGCTAACTCCAAAGTTTGCCTATTGTCTTGTGCGGTGCATAGATTAAGAGTATCTTACTTACCATTAAAAACAGTTGTTTCCAAAAAGCTTGAAAACAGAGGATGCATCTCCCTAAATATTTCAATATTTGTAATACTTCTGCAAATAGTCACAGTGTCCAGTGGAATGTGACAAAAAATGTTGCAAGTGTTTGCAACCGGGAGTGTGTCAGTATGTTTTGTGATGTAAAATGCACACAACTAGGATCGTGACAATATGGTTGTTTTCATTTATATAAATGTATGATTGCCTATGTCGTAAGTGATTGCTTAATAAAGATGTTTCTTGTTTTAAAAAAAAGGGCATGAATTGAATAATTTATGTAATGTCACTAGGGTTATAGGCTATATGGCAATTTATGTGAAGTATAATGTTTATAAACATGAGCTTGTTAATACAGTATGATTACTTTTATATAAATGTAAATTTGCCTATGTCACAAGTGATTATTCAATAAAGGTGTTAAAAAAGGATATGAAATGTTAGCAAAGATTAGAAATATCAAAACTTAAGTGATAAGCACATTTTCAGAAACATCCCAAAATCTATCATAACATTTAACTACCTTAACTTCCAGCATACAAATCCCTGATATTGCTTTTAATCCTAACCTCATAGTTTTGATTTTTTCATTAACTAAGATGTGGAAGACAGCAACCTAAATGAAAGGAAAACACTTTTCACATTCAAAAATGGATAGCTGGGCTACATTATTTTCCATTTAAATGATTAGAAAATGCCCGACAGAAAACTTATAAATTTTAAAGACTTAGGGCAGGATTCACGAAACCTCCGTGTAAGAGTTAGCAAGTCTTACACGGAGGCTGCAGTTAAACTGTGTAATGTCAGCATGCCATGCATATTCATGAGGGCATGCTGAATCACACCCTAGGCTAACAAGGTCCATGTAGGAAAGTAGAGGGCGTGTCCGCACGGCGAGTCCTGCAAAGGGACACGCCCCCAGAAGAGTCACAGTCCTGAAAGGAAACTCCCACGAGCGAGTCCGCAGAAATGTCAAGAAACACAACACCACACATGCCCCCACAGACTATAAACCCAACTGTAATGTAAAACGTAAAAATTAACAGTTTAATTTTTTTTTTATAATTTCAAAAATGTTTGCCCATAATTGCGCTCATTTGCACGGGTGTGCCCTTCACTCAGCCACAGTTAGCAGTCATTGGAAAAGCATAAAAGATCTAAATATGCAAATTAAGCCAAGTAGCAATAGCATAGCGGTAGAGACTTTGGCCAAAGAGGAGGTAGTCACAGTTCGAGACACAACAACATAATTTTCTATTTTTAGTAAAATAAGCACGAAACAATCCCCTGACATATATTTACATATATATATAACTATAGTAGTAAACCACCAAAAAAGTCCAGAACACTTGATATAACAATACCACAGAAGAATGACTCAAATGCACGTCTGGATAAATATTTAATCCACTTTAGGTCTTAAACAAAATACAAATGAGTAATCTAATCTCTAGCGCCTCGGCAAAACTTGCCTTTACAGAGTAAAACTTCAGCAATACCTAGCACCTAACCTTAAATACATTTAACAAGACACTCCCATTCAATCAATTAAACAATTAAACAATTAAATTCATCACATTAAACATACTTTGAAAAGCTAAATGCATATATATTTAAAAAAACATAATATACATTTTATAAGAATAAAAATAAACTTATTAAATTTATAATAAACTTTTCCATGCACAGTCATGGTTAAGACCATTAGGACTTAATGTATTAAATTTTAATATAAGGCATAATTCCTTTCTCCTTAATATTTGTTTTATATGCTGTTCACTAGAATAAGATTCATTATAAACATTGTCCAATACTGTAACTTTTAAATTATCAGGTTTACTATTATGATATTTATAAAAATGTGTAGCTAAAGGGCTGCTTTCTTTCTGATTTTTTATGTCTCTGACATGTTCTTTTATCCTGCAAGACAAGGTTCTTTTTGTTTCTCCAATATAAAACTTCCCACAAGGACATTCTATACCATAAATAACCTGTAATGACTTACAATTAAAAACACCCTTAGTTTCAAACAAAATTCCATTAATAGTTTTAAACTGTGGAACTATATACCTACAAATAGTGCACTTCCCACACTTTTTTGTACCCTGATATTTCACTTGTTTATACATCTGCATGTTAGGTAACTTAAAACGACTATGTACTATAAAATCCTGGATATTTCTACCTATTTTATATGAAAAGCTAATTATATTATTTTTTAAAAAATCCATTTCTTTCTTAAGTAAATTCCAACTAAAAATTACTTGTCGCTTAACATGTTCAGACAATAAAGAAAAAGTTGAAACAAAATATATAATATCCTTAAGTTCTCTATTTTTGCTACAATATCTGTCACTATTATTTTTGCCTTTGTTTCTAACTCTTTTCAAGCTATATTTTAAGTCACTCTCACAATATCCTCTAATTTTAAATTTATTATAACTTAATAAATATTCTTTCTCCTTTATATTTGGGTTACTACATAATCTCTTCACCCTATAAAATTCTGTATAAGGGATAGACTGTATAACATGTGGTGGGTGATAACTTGTCCCATACAACACTGAACCAGAACCCTGAAATTTCCTATGTAGTTGATATTCTATTAGTACATTATTATAACCTTTCAGGGTGATGTCTAAATAATGGACTGTACTACCAATTTGTAGTCCATCAAATTTTATATTCATTCTATTATTCTGTATTTCTTCCAAAAACTGTTTAACATTTTCTTGGCCTCCTTTGCATATAAACAACAAATCATCAATATAACGGAAATATCTGCAAACATATTTCTCATAAAATGGGTTAGTATATATATACTCCTTCTCAAATAAACCCATGAAAATGTTTGCATAGCTGGGGGCAAAAGCCACCCCCATTGCTGTGCCTTGTTTTTGCTTATAAATATCTCCATTAAATTCAAATATATTATTGTTCAAACACATATATAACAATTCCAATATGTATTTCGTAACTAAAATATCACCCATAAAATGCTTAATAGCAAATAATCCATCCACATGTTTTATACTTGTATATAAGCTTACTACGTTTATTACAACAAAATACATATTTTCTTCCCATACTATATTTTTAATAAAATCAATGAGAGCAAACACATCTTTAGTGTAAGAAGATAACTTACATACATACGGAACTAGATATGTATGTAGAAAAATAGAGACATTATGTAAAAAACTATTAGTAGCTGAAACTATGGGACGTCCAGGAGGTGGAAACTCATTTTTATGTAATTTGGGTAAACAATAAAAACATGGCATTCTAGGATTATTGAGATTAAATTTTTCTTTTACGTCCTTGTAAGAGAAATATTGCAACCTATAGCCTTTATCTATAATATACTCATACTTTCTTTGTGCTTCTACATACTCAGACAATGCAATATTTTCATATACCTCATCTTTCTTTAAATGTGCATAGCACATGTCCATGTATTGAACAACATTTAATACCACTGACTTTCCCCACTTGTCTGAAGGTTTGAACACCATATTGCAATCTTGTCCTAACTTAATCAGGCTGTTCCATTCTTCCTTTGTTAAATTATACTCAATTTGTCTTTTATTTTGTTTAAAATGATAAAAATCAGCCTCTATATTATGTATTAAGGATTTATATAAGTATTTAATACCATCATTATGGTATGGAGGTATAAAAGTACTTTTCACTGTAACTTTACTAGTATCTAATTCATAACATTCCATACTATTTAATTCCGAATCACAAGAATAAAATTCATCATCTGTATTATCTATACTTAAATCTACATGTTCAATTTCCCCATTCTCATTATTCCCATTTTTGTCATTTTTAAAGAAATCCATAAGATGTAATTTTCGTGTAAAATTGTATATGTCAGCTTTTAACATATGGATTCTAGGAAGCACAGTGGGGACAAATTTTAACCCCTTATTTAATACATTTAAATCGTTCTGTGTTAATTCCAAACCAGATAAATTTACTACATACTCACAGTTCAATTGATGTTCTATTTCAGGGTTAAAATTAGTACCATTTTCCCCTTTTATGAAAATGCTGGTTCCCATACCCTCCCCTCTGTGGTCCCTGTCCATTCCAACTCCGTTTCCGACTGGAACGGTTATTTTCAAATTACTCTAGTCCCTTGCTGTTTCCAGGGTTGGGAAGAGCCGGGAACTCTTCACTATCAGAATTGTCTTCAGTGTGCGATAAACCACTTTCCCCTGAGACTCGTCCTTTTCCTTCTTCACCGCCATTTTTCTGAACTCGTTCAAACTGCACACGCTTCCGGTTTGTCTTAGAATTGTTGGTCAATAGGAACGCCCTCTTGCTGTCGTAATCACGCAAATCTCTGTGTAGTTTATTCTTTTTGCGCTCTATTAAATCAGATTCATATTCTAATAATTGCTGGTTGGTTTGCACTAAAAATTGTTGCAAATCATCACTCTTGATCTTATTACAAATATCTACACATAGATTTTTAATTTCTTCTCTCAGTTTATGTTTTTTTAAAATGTCTCTTTCTATTAGTATACGGACCCAATCTTTACTGCAACGATGAGCCGCTTGTATCCATCTCTCATGAAACTGCTTGTCTTCAGCATTCATGAGATCAAACGGGGTAGATGGATTTTTCACAGTACGTAAACCTCGAGGAGTGATATCCAACTCCTCGTAACGCTGCAAGCTTTGTAAATTTAAAAAAACAGACGCTTCTTTGTATAACAATTTCTCTATTTGTGCAAATAAATCCTGAATTTCAGGAGCAACTGCAGTTTCCGATTTTTTGCCAATTCTTGCAAAAGGATTTTGCTGCCACAGTTTTCTGTCCTGCTGCCATTTGTTATACATTGCTGAAGCTCTTTCAGGAACAGATGTATCTTATCTAGCCATCATATTGCCCATATTTACGGAACCTGCTGTTCCGTTTGAAGAAATCAGAAAGCTGTCAATAGATTTTTGCTTGTTATCCATAACTGATTCTCTGAACATTCTTGGTAACGCAGCAAAGGAGTCACTAGCCATGAAGAGATGTAGTAAACCACCAAAAAAGTCCAGAACACTTGATATAACAATACCACAGACGAATGACTCCAATGCACATCTGGATAAATATTTAATCCACTTTAGGTCTTAAACAAAATACAAATGAGTAATCTAATCTCTAGCGCCTCGGCAAAACTTGCCTTTACAGAGTAAAACTTCAGCAATACCTAGCACCTAACCTTAAATACATTTAACAAGACACTCCCATTCAATCAATTAAACAATTAAACAATTAAATTCATCACATTAAACATACTTTGAAAAGCTAAATGCATATATATTTAAAAAAACATAATATACATTTTATAAGAATAAAAATAAACTTATTAAATTTATAATAAACTTTTCCATGAACAGTCATGGTTAAGACCATTAGGACTTAATGTATTAAATTTTAATATAAGGCATAATTCCTTTCTCCTTAATATTTGTTTTATATGCTGTTCACTAGAATAAGATTCATTATAAACATTGTCCAATACTGTAACTTTTAAATTATCAGGTTTACCATTATGATATTTATAAAAATGTGTAGCTAAAGGGCTGCTTTCTTTCTGATTTTTTATGTCTCTGACATGTTCTTTTATCCTACAAGACAAGGTTCTTTTTGTTTCTCCAATATAAAACTTCCCACAAGGACATTCTATACCATAAATAACCTGTAATGACTTACAATTAAAAACACCCTTAGTTTCAAACAAAATTCCATTAATAGTTTTAAACTGTGGAACTATATACCTACAAATAGTGCACTTCCCACACTTTTTTGTACCCTGATATTTCACTTGTTTATACATCTGCATGTTAGGTAACTTAAAATGACTATGTACTATAAAATCCTGGATATTTCTACCTCTTTTATATGAAAAGCTAATTATATTATTTTTTAAAAAATCCATTTCTTTCTTAAGTAAATTCCAACTAAAAATTACTTGTCGCTTAACATGTTCAGACAATAAAGAAAAAGTTGAAACAAAATATATAATATCCTTAAGTTCTCTATTTTTGCTACAATATCTGTCACTATTATTTTTGCCTTTGTTTCTAACTCTTTTCAAGCTATATTTTATATATAACTATAATTTTAGTAAAATGTAATGAAATGGGCCATGTATTTTTGAAGAAATCTGATACAATAAAAAAAAAAAATTAATAAGTGCCCATAGCTGAGCAGCGCTCTACCAAGCTGAGTATGACTGCCTGCAGGTGAGCAGTGGTTTAACAGGTGTAATATGAGTGCCCGGAGTTGAGTAGCGCTTTAACATGCTGAAACTGTGTGCCCGTAGCTGAGCAACGCCTCACACAGGGTAATATGCATGCTCATAGCCAAATGACGCATAAACCAGCATAACCCATTTGCGTGGAGCTGCACAACGTGCCAACCAGCTTACCGGTGGGCAACGTAGGGCAGGCTGTATCAAAGCCACCTTTACACAGACACACCTCCTAGCCTGTGTAGACAGTCATAAAATAAAAAAAACAACACTCAGGGTACCGTGCACCATAGTCAAAGCACTGAACCACTAAGCCATGACAGTTGCACTGAGACATGCAATATTAGCATATATATATAGGAATGAATGGAAATAGAAGCATGACAAAGCACTTTTTTTCAAGCTGATACATTTCCAAAATGTCCAATCACCGATAAGTGCGGGAAAAACAGCATATATAAGCCCCATAGGTGGGAATACACAGCATAACTGATTGTGGAACCTATTTGCAGTCAGGATGGCAGGTGTAGGAGAGGGGAGTCACTTCTGAGCATAGAGGTGGGGTGTTGAGGAGTCCAAATATATGGTTTGGCTCCTAGTCCACGATCATGAGGCTCAATTCATGCAGGGCCAGGCTCTGTGGGGTGCGTACAAGGCAGAGGCATGGAACCGGTTGGCACATGATCTCACCAGTGCCACAGGCATACCAAGGACTGGTGAACAGGTCCATCACCACCATGTGGACCTGAAGAGACGAAAGCAGGACCAACTGAACCGTTGGATCCAGGAAGCCCGGCAAATGCCCAACGCCCCTCTACTGAGTAAGTATCCATGTAATTACGTATGTAAGAAATTATCCTAGCTGATATTATGGAGATGTATGTTCCAATATTACTTCATTTATATTACAGCTGCAAGTGTGCATTCCATGAATCGGCAAGCCTATGGTGATAGGCTGGTGCGGTTGCGCCACCAGGCAGGTTAGTAATTATTTTTCTGTAATTGTTATGCAATATAAGTGAGACAGCTTGTAAAAGAGTTCAGTGTAGTTACATATTAATAAAGTTCAAGTAACACTAGAAGAAAGATTCTGCTAGTACTGTATGATTAGATAAGTGATGCAGCTGTAATCCAGAAATAAAACTTAAACAAGTCTGAAATAGAGATTTTCCACCTGTATTGTAATATCAGATAACCTGCTGCAGCCTGAACGTTAGTGGTAAACAAGCTAAAGACAATAGGCATGTGTCAAATACATCCCCTTTTAAAATCTTCCATCTGAAACAAGTGAGTCTGTTGGAAAGATTGTGGTAACCAAGTAAGACATGTTAATAACGCCTAGAATTAAGTACCATCTTGAATTGTAAAAATAAAACAAGTGAGAGTGTGAGAAAGAGGTATGAATCGACCAAGAAAGCTGTAATAACTCTTGAATAAAGTATACTGCAGTCAGTACATAATGAAATGAATAAGACAGCCACAACCAAACAGTGAAATGTTTGTAATAAAGTACTGAAGCTGGAATGTGTCTGTCCCACAATTTGGATATGTTGCTGTACCCTTGTAATATGGAGATAGTATGGTTGTATGAAATAATGAACATCCACAGTTGTCTAGAGCCATATAAATCAAATGTAGCAGGATGCTGCACCTGAACACAGCCAGATATGAATGTGTATGAATAAAAATGCAATGTATATTAATATAGCAGTAACATTCCCATCACCAACTTTCCTAAGGTTACATATAGGAAACTGTATGAAGACCGTTAGGGTATATATCTGCAGCTAATAGAAATGTACAGCATATGTATAGGTAGTTGAAGTTGTTAATGAAATATTTCTTCATCCTACCCTATATTCACAAATAATGCCATTCCACACCAAACTGGGTATGTGTATTCACAATTAATTCCTATGGACATTTGTCCTGTTGGTTCATACATATTTGCATGTATGTTGATGCATGTGCCCTGTTCACATATCCAAACCTGATGGCCCGTTGCCGTCAATCAACCCTGCATGCTGTTGGATTGTGTACTGTTGTTCAAAATATGCATGTGTTATGCTTGCTGTTCAATGTTTGGAATACATGGGTGTTTGGTTAATGGGAATACTGATGCATGCTGTTACAACTAATTTTGAATGGTATTGTTTGTTACTAACCCAAAATGTCATAAAATATTGCTAAACATAGGACAACAGGGAAGGCGGGTTCCAGCGGACCCACCTCTCCTACCTCAGCTGGCGAGTGCACCTTGCACTAGTGCCCAGGCCGGAACCTCCTCCGGTGGCCCTGTGCCACCTTCAGGTGGAAGAGCTGCAGGGAATGGGGCTTGTCCCCCCTCTGCAAGCGTGGCCGGAGGAGAACGTCCACTCACCCTCCAAAGTGTCTGGTCTGTGGTGTGTAGCGAGATCAGGCATTCTGTGCTTGAACCCCTACGCCAGCTTGAGGCATGGGTGGCTCAACTCACAGGTGTGCCTGCCCATCTTACACAGCCCCCAGCACAGTCCCATTCTGGGCAGTGAAGGTGCAGTGGCAACTGCCCATGGGTGGGGATCTCAGTTCCACTGTTGCCATCTGTGGGCTCATGGGCTCGCGATATCCAAACATCCGTCCCCGTCAATTGTGTTCACCCCCCACATGTGTCATACTCCACCCCTGTATGCGTCTTGTTTGTCTTATCTGTTAACCTCCCCAACCTACCTCCCCAAATATACCTACTTCCTGTACCTCACATTCCATTCTCACCTGAAAAAAAAAAATAAAAAAAGGGCACTCTGTTCCTGCAAAAAAATTACGCCCCATACATAGCTGCCCATTTTGCAGACATATCTGCTGGACATGTGAACTGGTAATTGCAATTGGCTGTACAACATATTTTGTTGTCCTCACCCCTCTTTCAGGGGTGGAAGGTTTCAAATTTCACACCAAATTACACACATATGCACAGCTGTTGCTTATAAAGAAATGGGCAGCTATGGGCCTTTCCTACATCCTTCCTGCAAATCCCGAGCTTGTTTTCCTACAGTCCTACCCTCTTTGTGCCCCCTTTTTCACCACTTTCCTATCTCCCCATTTTCTTTTCTTTCAAAGAAATTAGCGCTGGTGTGCATGAGAGTAAGCACTTTTAAGCAGTTGTAAGTGGGTGTGCGCTTGTGTGCTCTTAGCTAAGCATGTATGCGCGAAGCTAAGCATCAGTGCGCATGCGTGAGCACCGTGCAAACCAGCGCTAACCCACTTACAACTGCTTAAAAGTGACTTAGTCACTCTGAATGGCAAGGCCTGTAGTCTGCTCAGCAGCAAAATAAAATTTCTCTGTCAGCCTCGAACCCAGGACCTTGGAAACACTAGTCTGCATGACTTACCACTAAGCCATGACTGATATACACAAACTTTGTGCTGAAAGCAATATATCATGAAATAGTAGGACTGAATGTAAAGGGAATATAGGAAGGCTATTACACAAAGCTTGTCTTGTATCTTTACTGGCAATTCTTGTGGATTTGCATTACATTAGTGTGAGAAGAGAAACAGCCATGCTAGTAGGTAGCTAGTAGGTAATAATGTGACAGTAGCACCTTGCAAACCACACACACTATCAGAGCAGGATAAACATCGCCATATTTGAATAGGTAAGAGGCCAGACCTCGCAACTTTGACTGATTTAAAGGGATGTTCCTGATTTGCAAACAAATGTTAACTGTGCCCCACTGACTCCCTGTGAAATGTACTAACAGTAGGAAGAAAGGTGTGGAATCCCACGTAATGGTAACTGTCAATTATTTAAAGTATGCACTACTTGCATGTCAGAAATGGTGTAGTAATACATATGCTCAAAATACCCCACAGTCACAACTGCAGAATATCTGAAATATATCACGGGTGTATCCCACTGATATGTACCATTCCCTGAGGCTGCTAAAAGATACACCTGAGAGTATCTGAGGCCTGCAAGTGTCACAAACTCAAAGGCATATCATTCTGTCTGCTGTCACACACACTGTGAATAGCTGTAGAATTGCTTCCACAAGCACACCCTCATGTAGGAGTATAACCCAGAAATATCAAAGGATGTAGCCAACTAATAAAATAAGGACAGTATAGCAGTTTACAAGCGCTGCATGTGCCTGATATCCATAACTGTTAGTACAAAGTCCAAGGCCCCACTACTGCTCAGCAGCAAAATAAAATACCCTTGTAGGTGTCAAGCCTCACACCTTGGCCAGACCAGACTGCATGCAGTACTACCAAACCACACCAAACATATAAGTAATTGCTGCTAAAAGAAATATAGCAAGCATTACAAGGAGTGAATGTAAATTGAAAATAGGAAAGCCATAGCAACACATTCCAATAAAGACACATAGCAGGCCTTCAAGGAGTGAATGTAAAGGCTAAATTGTGAAGCCATAGCAACAAATTGCAAGAGCCACTGCTGTATACAAGTTAATCCACAAGTCCCACAGGAAAGCACATACTCCCATTTAAACAGTATCAGTATTATTAGGTGTCAGTTAACATACACACTGAGAAGAATGAATTGGAAGAAGCAACAGTCAGGTTTCAGTACAACATGCATTTCAGTGCCTACAACACAGCCTTAAATATGAGAGACATACCAACCTTTACACTCACAGAACAGTGTCCACAGCATACCAGCATGGTCCCCACCTTGAAAATCTGAAAGGGCTATGCCTACCTAACCTAACATTTTATAGCACTGTCCTGAAATCACAGTGAGAACTGCAATTACACACAGCAGGCTGCATGCAATTAGTAAATGCTGGCTAACAATTGGTGCAGAGGCCATCACATGCACATGTGCAGATACCTACAAAAGCAGCCTGTACTCCCAGTCCACACATACAATAGCTTCTTTGCAACAACTGGAGAGAGAGAGAGAGAGAGAGAGAGAGAGAGAGAGAGAGACAGAGAGAGGATGACACAAACAATAAATAAATAAATAAATAAAAATAAAAACCATCAAGCCAACCATCAGCAGGCAGCCAGCAGCAAGCCATCCCAAGCAGCAGTGAGAAAGAAAGGTAATATAAACTACATAATCTAATAATCTACATACTGTGAACCCTCCATATGTGTTAGCAGTCTGTATCTATATATATATATATATATGAAGACGTGCATAGGGCAGGGGACATACTGCAACTGTTAGTGAAGGCTGGACATACATATGTATTTGAAGGTTGCTGCATGCACATATCAATGTAGGTTGTACAGTAAATAATGTTTAGCAGTATGTTAGTGTGTGTATTCATATGTGTAAATAAAAAAAAATAATAATAATATATATATATATCTATATATATATATATATATATATATATATATATATATATATATGGGTCTGCTTTCATAGACCGAACGCATTTAATCGACACACATGTTCCCGACCCCAAACAACCGAAAACACACCACACCAACAACTCAACATACTGAACACCACAACACCGACACAAAAAACGCCAAGTACACATTGCACACAACAACATATCCACTAACCTTAACCTAAACCCTAACCCTAACGTCCGACACTACCGCACACTTACCCAACCCGCACCCTAACCCTAACTCACTTAACACACCCTAAACCTCAACATCACTATCGCACACTCACCCTACCTGCACCTAACCCTAACTCAACCCCACCCTAAACCTCAACACAGTCACTACCGCACACTTCTACCTGCACCCTAACCTAACTCACTTAACCCACCCTAAAACATTCAGCCCGTCACTATCGCACACTCACTCCAACGCATTCTAACCCTGACACACTTAACACTACCCTACACTGCTCTCGTCACTTCCACACACTTACCTCACCGAAACCCTTAGTCCGACACCACCGCACACTCACCTTTCCCACACCCTATCCTAATATCCCTCACTATCGTACACTTACCTGTCCACTCCCCAATACTACATCTTTCACTTTCACACTTACCGTATCGCGCTCTGCGCTGCCATTGTCGGTCTCTCAGCCGTTGGGATATCGCGTTTTGGTAACCTACCTGTTCGGTCGTTCGTCTGGTCTTCCGGTGTCGGTGACGTGCGCGGGTCTATGAAAGTAGACCCATATATATATATATATATATATATATATATATATATATATATATATATATATATATATATATATATAAATATGTATATGTATATATGTATACATATATATATATATATATATATATATATATATATATATATATATATAGAATATGCATATATGTGTACATAGATAGAGAGGGATGTATAAATAGACATATATAGATAGATAGATAGAATATGTATATACATATATATGTAATAGACACATACATATATAGAAATATATAGATACATACACATATACAGACAGATATGAATGTCTAGAGATATGTATTTATATGAATATCTCTCTCTCTCTCTCTCTCTCTATATATATATATATATATATATATACATATATATATATATATATATATATATATATATATATATATATATATAGATATATATATGTACATATATATATGTACACATATTATATATATATATATATATATATATATATATATATATATATATATATATATACCGAGAGAGGCACATGTGTGCAGATGTATTGCAACAGGTGCCTGGTGACAAAGGCATGGACTGAACACCAGTGTGGATACTGGAGTACCATACCCCATTCCAAAATACTTTCACCAATAACCACCACATAGGTGGTTGCCTGCCTACTACTGGATGTGTCAGAAGGGAACATGGGAAACAAGTGTACAATAGCCTCCCTGTGATATTCACAGTAGCACACTAGTCTTGTAATCCCTGTACATGGTACGTGTCAGCACAAATGGTGTGTCAGCTAGGGAAATGTAGGTCACTGTACCCCTCTACACCTCACAATGTCCTACACGGTATGTACCTCCCATGACAACTACAGAAAGGGAGAAGGACACAGTCATACCTAACAAACAGTGATAATGCCCTCAAACTCATTACCTATGCAGAGTGACTGACAAAACCACAGATAGAGTGCCTTTCATACTACCTACACAGAGGTTACCACTGTTGGATATACATAGTTAAGTCACACCCATAACAGTTGTCCAACAACCATGGTAACACCTCACAATATCCCCAGCCTAAATTACCTATGTCTGTCATCCATGGTACCGCAGTAAAGAGCACATGGTGAAGGTACAGGTTCCTACCCACAAATAAGCCATACCCTGGAGTAAACCACCCAGCATTAAGAAGCAAGGCTCCTCATTAGTAGATGTCAGACATACCCCTGTTGAATGTTATGCAGATAGGTAATATGCCATATGAGTCACCCTGTGTAATTGTTTGACAGGACCTAGTACAATCACATTACACGTGTCCCAAGGGGCAGGGTAGCATAACAGTATTCTGCTGTAGGCCCAGGGCCAATAGAATACTACCTACCTATGACACAATGCACACAAACATGTACTCATTGCAATACCAACTATGTGAGGTGGAATGAGTGTGCTTGCTTTGTACAAAGGAGCATTTACTTCGCTTTGGCACCTATTGGAACTGTTTATTTGCTTACTGGACTGCCGGTGCAATAGCGGAGACATGGCTGATGTAAACGCAGATGTTGTGGAACTTCCATATACACCACGTAACCAGGAAGTGACTAACAATTGTGAACGTTTGGCGCTGGAAAGGTTCACGCAAGTAGTATCGAGTGAGTACAATCCTTTGAGTCTCTATGAAGTAGAACCAGAAGGAACAGATGTTGCTAACCAACCTACATGTTTCTTTGATCGTGAAGGCTTGCATTTAGCATTGGAGCAGTTGGATTCCGATTTATCTAAACTAAAACGGATGCAGACTCAGAGACAGCATTTCGACGTATGTTTGCAGCGCAGGATAGTACTGAGAGGTCTGAGAGTCTTAAAGATGCCGACCACGGGCATGCAATATCCGGAACTTCTGTTTAAGTGGCAGAACTTGAATATTGAGGTAAGCCTCAGCTATATGAGGTTATTGAATGACTTTTTTCTTCCGTTAGAGGAAGCATTAAGGGCAAGTGTATTTAAGCAACAGAATAACTTATATGAACGCTTTCCTGTACAGTTGATTGATGAACACTTGTGTAAAGTGCTAGACAGTGTTTCTCAATATGAGAAACGTCTACTGGATCAGAAGAGATCTAAACTGCAACGGGACATTTTGGACTTCCGAAGGGGAAATATTTTCACTTGGCCTAGAAATAACTTGAATATAGATGCTAGTAATGGTATTGAGAATGGACATGTGTTAACTAATGACACAGCTAATACTGTAACTGATGTTTTAAATGTAAACTCTAAAAGAGATGATGTTATACACACTGGTATATCTAATCGACATGAGACTGTGGCAATTACTGGTAACAGTTATAGGAACAGTAATGGTAATATACATCCTGTGACTGTTCCAGAAAGAGTACAACCTATACCTTTATGTAATGAGAATGAAAGCAGTACAGTTTATAATGCAGATGGAATTATGACAACTATAGATAGAGTTGGTGATGCATCCTCAGAAATGGTAGTGAGGAGGAAAGTGAGTAAAGAGAATACTACCCAGATGAATACAACACCGGGTGGTGATATGCTATCTAATCAGAGAAGGTGTAGTGGTTTAGAAGGAGGCTTACATTTCAATGCGACTCACCCTTTCCCTATAAATTTAGAGAGGAGAGAAGGAGGATGAGGTCTGCCAGCAGGGCAGACAGAAGAAATTGTCTCCACAACATCCTATGAATCGGAATATAAAGAAAATGTGGGAAGGGAAGATGAAGACATAGTAGTGAATTTATCAAAACGTATACTTACAGCAGCTGAAATTGAATTGTTATCTAGGGGATTGTCATTCATTCCTAGTACTAAGAGTAACTATGAAGAGACACTACGAGATTTTAAATTATTTGTTAGGAATGTCTCGCTTAAGATCTTTTTCAGGAATAATGAACAGACACAAAAGAAAGATTTAAATAAACTGAGTACTTTTACCCCTCCTTTACATCCATTACTGATGGCCTTCAGTAGATTAGTAGAGGATGATCTACACAAGCTGAGTTTTGGGAAGAAGACATCTAAACGTAGATTTAACTTAACATTTCAGCAAAGACGGGCATTGAATGAGTTGATGTCAGATAATACTATAGCCATCAGACCGGCTGATAAGGGAGGTGGGATAGTACTCATGGACATGGAGAACTATGTTACTAGGATGAATGATATGTTAGCAGATAGCACTTATTATATCAATATAGATAGGGCAAGAGTTGATTTTGTGATACATAATATAACATCTAGTCTGGAAGATATTTTTAAAAGTGACATTATTGATCATGATTTATATCAATTTTTGGATATTAAGTCTCCTTTGATTCCAATTATTCATGGCCTCCCCAAGATTCACAAAGTAAGAGACAATCCACCATTAAGACCCATTGTGGCAGGTAGAGGCTGGTCTACAGAACCACTATCCATATATATAGAAAGAGAATTGAGACCGATAGTAGATTCGAATAGGTTTATCTTACGAGATACCAAACAGTTTTTACTAGATTTGAATCACTTTTTCACCAATACTATTATAGGAGATCAATATTATTTCATGACGATGGATATACAATCCCTATTTACAGTTATTCCTAACACTGAAGGGATTAAGATGCTTGGTGATTACATCAGAAGGGAAACAACTATGTTGGATCATAAAGTAGAGCTGTTGTTGATGTTTCTGGAAATAGTATTAGAGTACAATATCTTTTATTTTGATGGTAGGTTTTTCTTACAGAGGGATGGCGTAGCTATGGGCACATCCTGTGCCAATAGCTACGCCAACCTATTCATGGCTGAATGGAGAGCAACTTTATTTTCAAAGACTAGATATCAGAGTTTTATCCCCTTTTATAGGAGATTTGTGGACGACCTGTTCCTTTTATGGACAGGTACGTCCATGGATCTAACCC
Organism: Protopterus annectens; assembly: GCF_019279795.1. Lineage (NCBI taxonomy): Eukaryota > Metazoa > Chordata > Ceratodontiformes > Protopteridae > Protopterus > Protopterus annectens. The sequence continues at coordinate 641,215,973 of NC_056732.1, forward strand.
TTTTCGTTGAGGAACTTAATTCAAGTACTGATTATTTGAAGTTCACTTATGAATTCTCTCGAACCAAAATCCCATTTTTAGATGTATTTGTTGAACGCTTATCTAATGGGATGGTTAATACAGGAGTCTACAGGAAAGCCTGTCATAAGAATGTGTTATTACATAGGTTGAGTATGCATCCAGGGTATGTATATGAGAATATAGTTAAAGGACAGGCGATACGTATCTCCAGGTATAACCCAACACAAATTGGATTTGAGAAAGAAATTGATGAACTATGTGAGAGGTTCACCCAACGAGGTTATATGAGTAGTGATATCCAAAAAGGTACACAAGATATACGTGCTCTTAGAAATGACAGTGCAGCACCTTACTTCAAGTGCCCATCTAATGAAATTACAGGACAAGCAGTGCAGGTGTTAGAGAGGAACCATGGACAGAAGATTGTGAATAATATTGCCTATCCCCTATTTTACACCACAGACGTAGGAATGATCAAAGATATTGTTAGGTCACATTGGAGGGTGTTGTTAGCTGACACTGAAATCGAACAAATAGTTGGAGATACCCCGAGGTTCATATATAAGAACAAAAAGAACCTCAAGAGACTTTTATGTTACCCGAGGAATCAGATAGACTTTGACATACATACCATTACTGGCACACTTTGTTGTAACAGATGTAATTTTTGCAACTATATTAGTCCAGATCATGCATTCATACATCCTACTTCCCAGAGAATGTATGAATTTAATGTGAATGGTACCTGCTCTACAAAGAATGTGATTTATTTAGCTAGGTGTGAAGGGTGCTCTGCATTCTACGCCGGTAAGACGAATAGAATGCTGAGAGAGTGGATACGTGAACACCTATATAATATCAGAACAGGCACCAGAACCAATGCGTTGGCAAGACATGTTATGGAAAAGGGTCCCACACATGTTTTTAATTTTTGTATTATAGAACAAATAAATTTAGGACCTAGGGGAGGAGACATCAGAACACTAACTGAGAGTAGAGAAGCAATATGGATTATGAGGCTTAGGTCTGATAGACCTCCAGGTATCAACAACATGGTTCCAATTAAACCCTTTTTGAGAACACGTAGATTACATAGGTAAATTATATTTCTACACACACTTTTTTAACTGTGTTTATATTCCATACATATTAATAGAGATATATATTTTTGTACAGGCTGCATCCATATATATATATGTGTATGTGTTTACATCTTATTATACCGTGACCCCCCCAAAACGTGCACGCTGATTGGCCAGCGTGCCCGTTGTAAATCGAGTTATACTAATGGAAAAAGGTCCGGTCGCCTTTTTTCCATTAGTATAACTTCGTTTAAAACATTGAAGCTATGTTAAATGGGTTTAACATGGCGAGACAGCGAAAATAAGCAACGGAGATCTCCGTTGCTTGTTTTAAAGCTGTCTCGCCATGTTAAACCCATTTAACATAGCGAGACAGTGTTAAAAACAACGGAGAAACAAGATCTCCGTTGCTTTTTGAATTCGCTATGTTAAATGAGTTTAACATAGCGAGACATTTTAAAATAAGCAACGGAGATGTCCGTTGCTTTTTAAACTGTCTCGCCATGTTAAACTCATTTAACATAGCGGAGATTCAAAAAGCAACGGAGATCTTGCTTTCTCCGCTGTTGCCCACAGCTCTGATGTACTGCGCAGGCAGGCGCGCAGTACATCAGAACTGCCGCGGATGCCAGACATCTGCGGAAGGGCAGTAAACAGGCATTATACTATGCCATTATTTAAGAAAAGTAATAGTTTCTTTTCTTAAATAATGTCATGGTATAATAGCAATAACCCACTTCTGGGTGTGGGTACTGCTAAATTTACCCACGGTTGGCTTTTGGTCCTCGGCCCGCCGGGACCAAACCACGCCAGGTAATGCTAAATTTACCGGTTGGCTTTGTTTGGTCCCTCGGGCCTCGGGACCAAACCACGCCAACCGTGGGTAAATTTAGCATTACCCACACCCAGGCGTGGGTTATTGCTATATTAGTATTGATAGATAGTGTTTCAAATGTCAGTGTAGGTTCTATCTATGGATTTCTTATATATATGTATATTTATTTATTTTTTATATATACATGTATATATATTTTATTTATTAGATAACCATGTATTTTAACTTTTTAAATATAGATGGTGAGTTTTTATGAGTTTCCATGAGTGTATAAATTATGTCATAAACAGCTTCGTGTAGCATATCCATGCACAGTATAGATTTTTAAGTATTAGAGACTTATGTTAGTGTTACTTTAATAATTAATTGTTATATAATTGTCTTGGAATTTTCCCGCTCTTTTTATTATTAAAGCGCAGATGAATGGAATTAATTAAACAAGGTCTGAGGAAGCCCTATGGCGAAAGCGCCACCTACTATTGTATGGATTTCTGCTAATAAATCGTTTGTAATACAAGAATATTGGAGTATCGCTTGGGATTTTGTTTCATCGTATGCTGCATTTGTTTGAGCTCCATGGTTTGCTTCCTTTGTTAATAACTTTTTATGTTTTATATCTTGCTTTGTACAAAGGAGCATTTACTTCGCTTTGGCACCTATTGGAACTGTTTATATATATATATATATATATATATATATATATGGGTCTACTTTCATAGACCGAACGTACGAATCGCCGACACACATGTTCCCGACCCCAAACAACCGAAAACACAACACACCAACAACTCAACATACCGAACACCACAACACCGACACAAAAAACGCCAAGTACACATTGCACACAACAACATATCCACTAACCTTAACCTAAACCCTAACCCTAACGTCCGACACTACCGCACACTTACCCAACCCGCACCCTAACCCTAACTCACTTAACACACCCCTAAACCTCAACACCGTCACTATCGCACACTCACCCTACCTGCACCCTAACCCTAACTCACTTAACCCACCCCTAAACCTCAACACAGTCACTACCGCACACTTACCCTACCTGCACCCTAACCCTAACTCACTTAACCCACCCTAAAACATTCAGCCCGTCACTATCGCACTCACTCCACCCGCATTCTAACCCTGACACACTTAACACTGCCCTACACTGCTCTACGTCACTTCCACACTTACCTCACCGGAACCCTTAGTCCGACACCACCGCACTCACCTTTCCACACCCTATCCTAATATCCTCACTATCGCATACCTTACCTGTCCGCTCCCCAATACTACATCTTTCACTTTCGCACACTTACCGTGATCGCTCACGCTGCCATTGTCGGTCTCTCAGCCGTCGGGATATCGCGTTTTCGGTAGCCTACCTGTTCTGTCGTTCCGTCTCGGTCTTCCGGGTGTCGGTGACGTGGCGCCTCGGTCTATGAAAGTAGACCCATATATATATATATATATATATATATATATATATATATATATATATGTATATGTATATGTATATATGTATACATATATATATATATATATATATATATATATATATATATATATATATATATATATATATATATATATATATATATAATATATATATGTGCATAGATAGAGGGATGTATAAATAGACATATATAGATAGATAGATAGAATATGTATATACATATATATGTAATAGACACATACATATATAGAAATATATAGATACATACACATATACAGACAGATATGAATGTCTAGAGATATGTATTTATATGAATATCTCTCTCTCTCTCTATATATATATATATATATATATATATATATATATATATATATATATATATATATATACACATATATATATATACCGAGAGAGGCACATGTGTGCAGATGTATTGCAACAGGTGCCTGGTGACAAAGGCATGGACTGAACACCAGTGTGGATACTGGAGTACCATACCCCATTCCAAAATACTTTCACCAATAACCACCACATAGGTGGTTGCCTGCCTACTACTGGATGTGTCAGAAGGGAACATGGGAAACAAGTGTACAATAGCCTCCCCTGTGATATTCACAGTAGCACACTAGTCTTGTAATCCCTGTACATGGTACGTGTCAGCACAAATGGTGTGTCAGCTAGGGAAATGTAGGTCACTGTACCCCTCTACACCTCACAATGTCCTACACGGTATGTACCTCCCATGACAACTACAGAAAGGGAGAAGGACACAGTCATACCTAACAAACAGTGATAATGCCCTCAAACTCATTACCTATGCAGAGTGACTGACAAAACCACAGATAGAGTGCCTTTCATACTACCTACACAGAGGTTACCACTGTTGGATATACATAGTTAAGTCACACCCATAACAGTTGTCCAACAACCATGGTAACACCTCACAATATCCCCAGCCTAAATTACCTATGTCTGTCATCCATGGTACCGCAGTAAAGAGAACATGGTGAAGGTACAGGTTCCTACCCACAAATAAGCCATACCCTGGAGTAAACCACCCAGCATTAAGAAGCAAGGCTCCTCATTAGTAGATGTCAGACATACCCCTGTTGAATGTTATGCAGATAGGTAATATGCCATATGAGTCACCCTGTGTAACTGTTTGACAGGACCTAGTACAATCACATTACACGTGTCCCAAGGGGCAGGGTAGCATAACAGTATTCTGCTGTAGGCCCAGGGCCAATAGAATACTACCTACCTATGACACAATGCACACAAACATGTACTCATTGCAATACCAACTATGTGAGGTGGAATGAGTGTGCCACTGACTGTGTGCAAGGTCTGTAATGGTGTGATTGCTCAGCATGACTTTGTGTCCATCATGGTAGTGTGTGTCCTTGGTGTGAGGCCAGAGAAAGATGTGTCAGGTATTGGGATACAAACATACTACATTGCCATATGTTGTGCTGTAGTTCCCTGTATATGACTGCAATGTAGGTAGGGGTATGGCTGCAAAGACTAGGGTGCATTACCATTGAAATTTTAGCTGTGCATTGCAGCATTGCATGGGTTGACAATGTTCCCCATCCATTACCTTGATACCTACCCCCAGTGTGAGGTTGTGCATTGGACCTCAAACAGTGTGCCGACTGCTGGTGTATGCTAGTTTGTTGTATGGAGTGTTCCAGGCACTGTCACACAGTTGTTGGCTGAGCACTGATATGTGGTCATTT